>NC_135221.1:42500-130000 GCF_052324685.1 Brachyhypopomus gauderio | reverse complement strand
CCCACTGGAGATACCCCACTGGAGAGACCCTTCTAGAGAGACCCCACTACAGATACCCTACTAGAGAGACTCCACTGGAGAGACCCCACAGGAGAGACCCCACTAGAGATACCCCACTGGAGACTCCACTGAAGAGACCCCACAAAAGAGACCCCACTAGAGAGACCCCACTGGAGATACCCCACTGGAGAGACTCCACTGGAGAGCCCCTACTGGAGGTGAGTGAGGAGCTGGACCAGTGAAGGGTGTGGCTGTGTGGGGGGTGATGCAGGTCTCTGTCGTTCTTTGAAAGCTTAAAACAGACTATCCTCTGTTCCAAAAATTAGGGATTCGGTTGCTTAGCAACACGGGGGGGGGGGGGGGGGGGTCGGATTGCAGGGGACTTAGCTCTGAAGATGATAGCTGTAAGCTGTAAATGGTGAGAGAGGCAAAGATGAAACCATAATGGGACTTAGGGAAATAAACGAGGAGTGAAAGAAAGGGGGAGAGAGGGGAGGAGCTCACCAGCTCTGGGCGTGATGTCACTGGATGTCTGGTTCTCCTCTGCGTTCTGCTGAATCAGCGTTCGTTTGGACCAAATCACGTCCTTGTTGGGATGCTCTGCAAATCCATCCTAACATTAATACCGTGTCATAAATAATTAAACTATGTGAATAAACAACAAAAAACAGCGAACTTGCTTGACTAGTCTGATTGTTTAGATAAGCAATTTTTTTCTCTTACTCAGGAAACATGAACTCATTTTGTAAAAAGGGAGAAGCCCAAATAGTGTAGTTCCCTCCAATCAAGTTCCCATGGAAACGGAGCAGTCACTAATGGATCTAACCCTTCTGCAGAACCACTATGACCGCCCTCATTTGCATATGTAAACGAACCAGTTCTAAAAATAGTTCTGATATGCAAAGACTGCTCATTAGCATTCATGCGTGATGACACGCCTTCTTATATTCCAGTTTTCAGTTATGACAAATGTCTGTCCAGGTGTTGTTGGTGGGCTGCCCAGTGTGTCAGACAAAACTGGCATAACATGGTGGTTATATCACACCTGGGCTTCTGAGACCCAGAACCAGCTGATTACTGATTGGCTGCATTATGTATATGAATTCATTAATAAGTTTATCCTAGTTCACAACTGTTAGAATGGTTAAAACTATGATGAAACGGTGGTAAACCAGCAAGCTGATCTACTCGTTATGCATATTTTGTGGGAAGCCTTTGTAAATATAGAATTGATATACATTTAATTATTAAGTTGAACTTAATAATTACTACACTACACTACACTACTTCTGCTGTAGTTTCAAACATGTACACAGGTCCTGGGTTTTGTTTCAGCTTAAAATGTAAATGAAACTCATTAAATATTTGCAGCGTTAATAATCTAATTTCTGAAGGAAGGAAAGACATTTTATCAGGTCAAGCAAGACCCTGTCAGTCCAGCTCTAATCAGGGCAATTCAATTTTTGTCAAGTTGAATTGAATCTACTGCACCTCTATCATATCTGGGCTATAGTGTCGTTTGATGCACTTAAATAGACATAACATAGCTGGACTGAAACTACAGCTAACAGAAGGTGTGCGCGGTCAGTCTCAGTCTCAGGGTCAGGGTTGCGTTGCTGATGGCCTTCAGGTGATCACAGCCCTGTCGTGGACCGACAGCTCCATCACACCTCACCACCCTCATTTCTTCACATCTTTCTCGGTACTATCGGTGATAATATCAGTATTAGACGTCGCCAAGAAACAGGCTGTTGACCAAATCAACATGGGCAGAGAGGAATCGCAAGATTTAGTTACTGTGATCTAATCCTAGCAGTCTTCCAGACTGACATCTCCGTACAGTGAAGCATCTGAATGTATGAGGTATAACTGAATGTGCGGATCTTTGCGACGGTACAGTTGCGCTGTGCAGGAGCGTCGTGCGGCGGATTAAGCGGGTCTGAGAGAGAAAGAACACGTTTGGTATTAAACATGTACGTCCCCGCAATCTGGAAATAACGCACCTGTTACATGGAGGATCCAGATGATGGCGAGGAGCCCAGCACACACACACAGGCGAGAGAGGAACCGCTGTCTGGATGTGAGAACCTTCATCACGCACACACCTCTATAACATCATCATCCCAGACTGAAACGCGTCCCCTGTCTCATCCTACACCAAACCCCGTATCTCCACCCTGTATCTCCACCCGTCCACTGTTTACGTCCAGCCACGCACCGATGGTCTTAGCGCCATCCTGCCGGGTGGAGCAGGCGAAGTCACACTCCGTCCAGGTACCGGTACCAGCTGCAGCGGCGCGGACTGCTAGAACCACTACAGACAGAGATGCGTGAACGTCCTCCCGGCTCAGACCTGCTGCTGCAGCCCCATCACACACGCCAGCATCCCCGCTGCTGCCCGCTGCTGCCCGCGTCGTGCCCGTGGCCTCGTCGCTGGGCTTTCCGATGCAAACCGCGGCGAGCAGCGCGCCCTCGTGACCGAGCAGCGCGTCCTCGTGGCCGAGCAGCGCGCCCTCGTGAGCGTGCAGTGACGGGACACAGCGGCCCCGTTATCGCCCGTCATTATTAGAGTATTCGTTAAACGTGCAGTCGCGTTTACCTTGTTAGACGCACAGGAGATGGAAAACGGCTTTTCAATAGTTAAATAAATGGAGCAAGGACACTACCGAACAAAACATCTTATGGTTATCAAAATGTTAATTATATGTGATATTTGCGTAGGTGTATGTGTGTGTGATATATAGACTCTGGTCTATATATGAGGGTGAGTGTGTGTGTGTGTGTGTGTGTGTATATATAATGAGGGTGTATATGTATGTAGGAGTGTATATGGGTGTGAACGAAGGTGTGCGGGTGAATACGTGTGTGGGTGAGTTTATATATGAGTTTGAGTACACTTTCTGCTCTTCATTTAGTAGCAGCAGTTCGTGAATCATTGCAGTGGTCATTTGAGCTGTTTTTTTCCCTTCTGTCTTTTCCCTTTTTAATTTCTCTCCTCCTCTTTTCTCTCCTCTCCTGTGTGGTCCATCTAACTCCAATTATCATCACTATTGTACTGCATTATACAGAATTGTTTTCGTTTGATCCGTACATAAAAACAAAGTTGTCCACCAAAGATGGGGGGGTGGAGGTGGGTCAAAAAAATAGTTAATTATATCATGAGAATAGTCATGTTCTACAAGTCCAAGTTGATTCATGATAGTTTGCAAGTGCACAGAGTTGTTAGTCTCTTTAAACACCTTGAGGTGCAGTTAACTACATCTCACCTCCTTACGGGAGACACCAACACAGCGGGCGCTTAATGTAGAAAAATATCTGCACAAACACCACCAGAATCACAACTGGAAACCTCACAATGTACCAGAAACATCAGAATCACATACGATACAAAACACTGTAGGTGGTACAAACCGTTTTTATTAACCCACAAAAATAAGAGTAATACCTTGGCATATAGATTTTAACGTGTCTTATGGTACATAAAATAATGCGAATAAAAAAGTGAATGTCTAGAGAAACAAGAAAAGAATTCAACGTTTACAATAACACTTGTGGTTTAAGAGAATAATTTTACTGAGATAATATGAATATAGTAATAAATTCAGAGGTGCATAGATAGGGTTCAGTAAAAGACTCAGGATGCAGTACAGAGCTGCGTTCGCCAACTAGCTCAAGCCAATAGGTGTAATGAGTTAAACCAAACAGGAGACATAAGTGCATGGACATTTTTGTCTTTGAATAAATGTAATAACCACTACAGTACATCATTCCACTTAAGACGCTCCTACAATCGGCCACTGACTCTGTCCCTGCGTGTCCCAGTTTAATAACATGTCCCGTCATACAGTAGTTGTTGGTACAGTCACTGCTAATTGTTCCATGAAAGCTAGTATCTTCTCCACTGCTTTCTTCAGATCAACCAGTGCTTCAACTCGGATCATCTCTCTCATCTGGGTGTGTGTGTAGCACAGGGAATTGTTTGGCTGTGCACAGCCATCACTGCGTGGGCTCCAGGGGCCCGGTGACCTTAAAACTGATGCCGTCTCCTGGCAGCACGGAGGGGATGAGAGGGGAGAGCCAGCAGACGTACCAGTGCTTGCCCAGACACTCACGGACGTTGGCCAGCGCCCCCAGGCTGTAGGGGCGGCGGGCGGAGTACCACTCCCTCGTGGTCTGTCCTCTCACCATCAGCCCCACATGGAAGAAGAGAAACGCAGAGACCAAGAGGAAGCCAACCACGCAGGTGTCGGCGATGAAGGCAAACGCAAAGGCCTGTGCCGTCACCTGACCTGGGAACAGCAGGAGAGACCACGCAAAAAAAACCCACAAAGGATGGTGCATTTTAGCTGGGGGTGCAGGGTAGTGTTGAAGACAATGGCTGTGGTGATCAATACAGGGACCAGGAAGAAGGCGTGTGTGTGTGTGTGTGTGTGTGTGTGTGTGTGTTTACCTGTGATCAGCATGATCCAAGGTAGCAGAAGCAGCATGAAACTGTGGAAAGTGACACCTTCCTTCAAGATGACGATGAAGACTTCAGCGTTCATCACCACAGCGTAGAGCAGACCGGACCACATGAACAGCAGACAGCTGAGGAAGTACCTGTAATTACGGAAGCCCACACACTGCCCAAAGAATACACAGTGGTGGTCACGACGCAACACACACACTTTGCAGTCGTAGCAATGTGAGCAGCGAGGAGGAGTGTGTGTCTCACAGGTGTAACAGTACCTGTCGGAGAAAGGAGAACGGGTTTTATACCACCACATGCCAAACCCACCACACCATATCCTGTTGAGTTTTATAAGATGGAGTCTGATTAAAAGAGAGAAGACGATGCAGTGTTTTTGAATACTAGCGGTTACCTCCATCCCTGACCCACAAAATCCCCGCTAAAAAACACTCCACGGATGCTGGGACTGGTTTTGAGGAACAACGACGCGTTCCACGTGATGTTCCCCAGCATGAAGTACTGGGCGAAGAGGTGCATCGTCTTCCAGGTTCGGGACCAGTCGGTCCTCTTCTGGGACGGTTCGAGCGGCGCCTCCACCAGGACCAGATAGCTGACCTCCGCGGTGATGGAGAACACCAGGAAGGTGTTGAGCACGACGGGCAGGTGGCGACATGTGGTCTCCATGCGGCACCAGATCTTACTGCCCAAACTCACCATCTTCACACACGATCTTCTCGACCGCACGCCTGAATAAACGAGCCAACTTCACCTGCGAGATAGATCTACAAACGTACAAAACTAGGTGGCCACGGGTCCCACCTACACGCTAAGAGGTCTTAGTAGATCCTCACATAAGACAGAGACCATCTGATCATCATAAATCATCACAGCTCTTGTGAACATCAACAATCGCACATGAGTGTGCGTCATCGTATTGGGTCCCCTCAACACAAGGACTGCGACACATTGGTTCCTAGTGCTAGAACGCGAGCATAGAAGAATTCTGAATATGCGGAGATGGGAAACGGTTCAATCCAAATAGATTGTTATGGTGTAGAGATAATTATTTACTTTAAATTCAAAATCATACATATGTATGTCCTCCAGATTATAGAACAAGATACAATATATATATGTTTATGTAAATGAGCAAAAATTACCCCCAGCCAAACGATAAAGTTTAAAACATTATTCCCATACACTGACTGATTCATGTTATCCCACAGAAAACATCTCCACGTGAAATGTTCCTTCTCCCTTCGCTTCTCTTTTTGACCCTGTTTTACCGAGACTAATCCTAATCTCTTCTAATTTGTAGTCGTTGGGTTAGGCTGTGACTTCAGTCTACACATTACATATTTCCTTAACAATGTGGAGCACTAGCAGTGACAGTGACGGCGCTAAAACTGGGTATGAAAGTCACATAGAAAGGTAAGAAATCACTTTACTCAATGTTTACTGTAGTTCTAGTTAAAACCGTCGGAGTACACACCTGCATCGAGCATTTCGCACTAAATCGTGTTCCTATCCTGACAAACAAATGTACTAACGTTTTATTATCTTGTTTTCCCCCCAAAGTATTTCGTAATTTTTCTAATTTGTTCACACGTCAACTGAAAACGTATACTGAACGTGTGTGTAGAGTACGGTAATGTTATCGCTTCACCACAAGGGGGCGACATTACACGGGATTGACGGTGGACTGAACGAGAGCGATTGAGATCCACCATCTTGAATGTTCTACCGTCTCACTATTGAGTTTTTGTGTTCTTCACTAAATTTAATGTGTATTTGTATATTTCTGAAACAATCCTTGTTTGAATCCCAGTGATTGTGATAACTGTTGTAACATTAACGTGTGTGTGTGTGTGTGTGTGTGTGTGTGTGTGTGTGTGTGTGTGTGTGTGTGCGCAGTATTAGGGCTGCCTGCCTGCGCTATCGTTGGCAGGATGTGAATGAGAGAGAACACAAGGCACAGCTCACTAACCAAAAGCTGTTGCGAGACTTTCAGAGAGCTGAACGCACCCTGGGGGAGTTGGTGGTGCGCGCTGAAGCCATGAGCACCATACAGGTGGGGAGGGCACACAGAACTGCTCCCAGTACTTACCCAATAATACGCTTTTAACAAGCTGCCTCAGAGATGCACTTCAGCTGTTAATGTGCACCAAAATGTCATCAAAATGGTGTCAGATCCAGTTTGTGGTCTGGCACCGTCACTGAGAAGGGGGAGAAATGAGTCACTGTAAATCAGCATGAATCATATCAGTATAACACCCCAACAAGATATGTGCCCATGTCAGATAAAACATAGTTGTCTTGTGTTTGTCCTTTACCCCGTTGGACAGGTGCACTATGAGAGATACCTTGAGGAGAACGTACCTCAGTGGCACCAGACACAGAGAGACAAGAGCCTCTCTGAGCTGCACAAGGTAGTTTACATGTCTGATACGATCTGACCTGTTTACACACGTCTGATATGATCTGATCTGTATACACGTGTAATACAATCTGATCTGTTATGCACTCAGAAGGCCTACAGAATGGGTTCTATGTTTATCTACATCCAGAACAATGATCAGCAGCTGAAGACCTGCACACTGCATGTGGAGGAGATTCAAACTGTTGGTGGAGGCGGCAGTCCTAACGCCATGTTTCCTGACTCCTCCCATCTCTCAGCTCCTCCCACCATGCATCAGCCCCGCCCACACACTTCTTATCATAAAGACAAGATTGCCTCTATTATAAACAGAAATATCATGTGTCCAGGTCAGTACAAATGCGAAATTTAGTCTCATGTGTGGGAGATTTAATTTGTATCTTATGTGTTTTCTTTTTGGAATTGGTAATGTTTTATTGTGTCTCTTACATGCTGTACATTTTATAAGTGTAAGGTTATGTTCAGAAGCCCAGGACACTTTATCCTGCTTTATCCAAGATTAGCATAACATTCTAGAGCAGCACAAAATGACAAACAAAATGGCCTCCAACTTTATTTGCTTTTTGCTTGGTTACCTCAGTCACAATCTCCACTTCAGTGTTGTGTCCATATGTTGATATGCTCATACATTCATATGTTAATCCTGCTGTTCCTGTGGTATTAAGTTCATATATTAAGGAAAACAAAAGTGAGTCCAATCCAACGACTATGGCACAGTTAACCACATCACCTCAGTCATCATGGCCATTAATCATAATCATAACCAGGTGAGGTTACCCCACCATAACGAGCACTCGCAGGGTCTCTGTACATGTTTTCTGTCCACAGTCCGTCTGGCAGATGAGCACATGGACAGCACTGAGAGCAACGTTTTGGTTTCGGAAGCTGTAAAAAGCCTCAGTTCAGAAGTGCAGCAGCAGAGGACGGAGAACAGAAGAATAAACACATGGAAGAACAGAAGAAAACAGACGCACAAGTCCGCAGAAGAGAAGAGAACCATCTCAGACAGGTCAGCAGAAGAAAAGAGAACCATCTCAGACAGGTCCGCAGAAGAGAAGAGAACCATCTCAGACAGGTCAGCAGAAGAGCAGAGAACCATCTCAGACAGGTCCTGCTCCTCACACGGCCAGTCTGACAACAGCAAACATCTGCACTCTGGTAAGGCGTTCGCCCCGAAGCTTCTCAAAGCCACCCAAGCCACAGTGAGAAGTGAAGAACTCGTGGAGATACCTGAACACCTGCAAGCAGAGAGTGAATCGGAGAGTGAGAGGGTCCAGGGAACATGTACACGGAGCTCTGATGCAGAAGAGAAGAGAGGAGTGATTGGATACACGAGGAAGGACGTGACAGAGGAGAGAGGGCAGTCTCAGGGTTTCACTCCCACAACGGAGAGAGTGAGTGATGGACTGGTGAGGGACATCAGAGAGGAAGAGGAAGTAGCAGAGAGCCTCGATGATGAAGAGTGGGGTTTGGGGCTGGATGGAGGAGCCAGCTCTGAAGAGGACACGGAGGGAGAGGAGGATGAAGAGAGGAGGAGCAGCGTATGTGAAGGTACGTGTCCCTCAGAGAAGGAGCTGCACTCGTGGAGGGAAAAGGAGGCGGAAGATGAAGAAGTGGATGATGATGAGGAGGAGGAAGAGGGAATGGGAGAGAGGGCAAGTGAAACAGGGGAGTGGACCATCAGGAGAGAAGAGGAGGAGAGAGAATCAGCAGGAGCAGGAAGTGATGGAGAAGAGGAGGAGAGTGAATCCGCAGGAACAGGAAGTGATGTAGAAATGGATGAGAGTGAATCCACAGGAACAGGAAGTGATGTAGAAGAGGACGAGAGTGAATCCACAGGAACAGGAAGTGATGTAGAAGAGGACGAGAGTGAATCCACAGGAACAGGAAGTGATGTAGAAGAGGACGAGAGTGAATCAGCAGGAACAGGAAGTGATGGAGAAGAGGATGAGAGTGAATTCGCAGGAACAGGAAGTGATGTAGAAGAAGACGAGAGTGAATCCGCAGGAACAGGAAGTGATGTAGAAGAGGCTGTATCAACTCCTAGGAGACACATCCATGACAGGTAGGCTAGAACATAAGCATGGGTTCCTCACATCTGCTGTCCGTGATGATTCAGGTTCACGACTGGATGTTCTTCAACCCGTTACAGGCTGCTGCCGGGTTGTCGCTAAGCACGTAAAGATAAGACATGTTTTCTTAGTTTTAAGGAGTCATATGAAGATGACACAGAAGATGAACAACTTCAAGATCAAGAGCTAGAAGATGGCACAGAAGATGATGACGATGTCGTACTTACACCTGCATACTCAAGGTCATGTGACCCTGCCAACGATGATACTAAGTTTGAGGATGATGACAGTGATGAAGGTCTTCTCACACCACAGATCATCTCACAGCAGCACCAGTAGGTGTTTTTTTCTTACAACTCATTTTGTGGCCACAGTGAATTTATTTTTGTTTTAACTGCTTTTATTCTTATTTCTCCTTATAGGCTTGAAGAACCAGAGGAAACGCTGAAACCAGGAAGTGATGATGTTCACGTCCCGCTCTCATTGTGTTGCTTTAAGAACTTGAAGACATTTTGGGGTGCTTCATGACCTTAATGTAAACAAACATGCCAAACTGTGTGCCTTAAACCTTACTAGAAACAAACAAAAAAGTTTTTGAATGATAGTACCTTGCAAGAACATGCAATATGCAAAGCTACAGTGCAAAACTTACAGTTGTCTATGGGTGAGCTGGGAAAAGGTTTTAGTTCAATCCCTTTGTGCCCTTTAACACAAACATCAACACCACAAACAAATAAGAGCGTGACAGTATGTGGCCAAATGTCTGCTCAGGCAGTATGAGTCGATGCCAGATGCTCACATCCGTGTGTGCATTTGAAAACACCAATAACTCTGTGCATTTGGAATATGAGCAAGGTTCACAGCCTCCACAGCAAACACAGAAGGGTAGAGCGAAAGATTAATGAACAGAGCGTATGACAAAGGGATGAAAGTGGAGGGAGGGTGGAGGGCTCTTCTGTTATTTGCTGGAGGCTTATCGGTCCGCTGTGGAAGAGGTGCAGAACTGTCCCCGTGCAAACACAGGTGGGTAGGCTTGAAAGGGAGAGATATGAGACCGAGTGATAGAGAACAGAGGACAGCTCACAATGGGAGACATTAAAGGACAGAGACACTCGGAGAGGCAGAAGGACCCACACAACTCGAAAGAAGGAATCGAGATTCTTTCTCTTGCAAAAAAACAAAAAAGCAGTGAATAAGTGAATTAGTGAACGTTTTGCTTAATTCTGAATGAGTTTCTCCATGTTTGTGACACTCAAGGTGGCCGTGGTGCCTTCATTGTGTAATTTAAACGTACCAAAAGTTTAAGTGCTCTCGTATTTAGATGTGGAGGGTGGAGAAGGTCAGTGGGAGTGCTGGTCTGTGGGCAGTGGTGTGGGTGTGTGGGTGGAGGTGAGGGTGGGGTGACGTGGGCTTTGACGTGGGCTTTGAGTGATGGCTATTTGAACAGGCATGTTTACCCTAGCCCTGCTGAAAAGAGCCAGAGGGACGCGGGTGGAGACACACAGACAGACAGGACATTTGAAAAAAGCTGCCACTGTGTAAACCACACTGGGCCAGGCTTTCCTACCGGTGGTCATGGCAACACTGCAGAACCCAGTCTGTGCCCAATCACATGCCCTCCCTTTGACATGTGGAACAAAACGTCTCTGAGGTGACGGGGCAGGCGGACATTTTGACTCAGTTGCTGCTTTGAGCCAAACGCTCTGATCCTGATGCATCTCAGACACAGAAATATAACAGAAAATGATCTAAAGGTTCAGCTCTATTACTACGACTATTACCATAATAAAATGAACTGGTTATATTTTGCCAAGAAGTAGTTACAGGTCTATCCTTTCATTTCTGCCTGAATTATTTTCAAATTAATATTATATTCATAAATATATTCCTTTATATGTATTTTTATTATTATATTCCTTAATATGTATTTTGCATTAATGTTGTATTCCTTTAAATGTCTGTTAGATTATTATATTCCTTTATATGTATTTTATATTAATGTTATATACCTTTATATATTTTTATTTGTGCTTGATTTGTGTTCTTTAATGTTTGCAACATCTTAGGTTAAAGTTTTATAGTGCACATAGACTTTGCCCTCGTGTAGTTCAGATTATCTAGTTTTCTTCTTTATTTGTTGCATTGTCATTTTGCATAGTGATCTTTTAATCTGATTGGCTGAGTAGCCTACCTATAATCAGATTAGTGTCTCTTTGAGTAACTGTAATGGTTTAAAGTTACCCCCTTTTGTGTTTAAAATACGTAATCTCATTAAAGGTGTCCTCTCCTTCCCCAGTGCAGACACCGAGGGCAACACAGTGAATTTCAGGCAGAGAAATGTGATAAAAATTCAGTCACAGGTGACGTCTGTCGTGGAATCCACATACACCCCTCCACAGGTTTACTAAGGAAAATTCATCGACATCTCACGTCCATGCGTACGACTGTATGCAGCTGAGTTGACTGGCGTTTGCTCACGAGAGTCTGGCCTACATTGCGGCTCACACGGACTCTGCTCAGATCACTGTGGGTGTCCTCCTGTCTGCACTGAAGACACTGCTTTGGGGAGGTCCACCGTTAAAGCCAGTCTCATCCCTTTGTTCACATACACTGGTATACAATACTGCTTACCCAAGACACAAAGGTTAGGGCAGCTGAGGTGGAGGTCAGGACCTTTTGAATAACCTTCCCTGCATTAGCATGTAGCAGTGTGAGACTCTGCACACTTTCTGTGTTGTACGATGTATTCTAATCATCTCCCCCACATCTCAATAAGGTAACGATGACTTTAGATGATTAATGTAATGTACAAGTCACTGGACATCATACTGTAATCTTGCTCTTTTGCACTCATGGTATATGCTACATAAAAATGCACTAATTCATCTTTTTATTTCTCATTTGAATCACTATGCAGGCGTGTATGTTGCCTACATGGTGGAAGACACTGTGTAAGGAATGTTAGGAGAGCCATGATGAATGCTAGCACATGGGACTTTTCTACGCTAGAATGAAAGATAAGACAATGACTCCGTTAGAGTGTGATTTGACTACAGACACACCTCAAGTCACAGATAATAATATTTTTTTTTTTTGGCAAAAAACATGAACAATGTAATGTTTATCAATATGGGATTTGAGAATATGGGAATGTGAATACTATCTAAAACATTTTGAAATAAATGTTTTACTTAACAAAAAAAGACAATAAAATGTTAAATAAGACAAGGACAACCTTTTGTTTGAGGACGCGTTTATTGTCTAACATTTAAACTTAACGTACCGTACAAAAAAAGCATTTGGAGAGGAGAGGCCAGTCAGTAAGCAGACGAGTGTCACTTCAGGAAGTCAGAGAGCTGAAGCGTGTCTTCAGGAGGAGCTGAGAACAGGCAGCGGACACCGGTTGATCCCAGAACAGTACATGGAGTCCCCGAGGTAGGCTGCATCCTCTCTGCCCATGACGTACGGATCGTAGTGGTGAACGCTGGAGAACGAGGGGTAGTAACCCGGGTAGCTCGTGGGAGCCTCGTGAAGCTGGAAGTTCATGAGCGTGGGCATGGAGACAGGCTGTGAGAAGAAGGCCTCTCCGTGCCCGGACGCCCCCACAGGGGCGGTGGGATGGAGCCCCGCCCCGGGCGTGGCCATGCCGTGGTAGGGTAACCCCGCTGGGTGTGCAGGGGGCTCAGGGGGGAAGAGTGTGGGCGAGGGGGCGGCGTGCTGCTGAACCGGGCCGTGCGTGGGCGACGGGCCTACACAAGCACAGTCCAGGACGGGCAGGGCAGCGGCAGGCCGAGCTGGCCCGGGAGAGACGGACGAGCCCGCCGCTGCTTTGACCTCTGACCTCTTCTTCTTGCCCTCCTCCTTGGTCTCCTTCCTGGGGGCGATTGTAGCGGCGGGTGGCGACGTGGCCCCCCCCACGCAGCGGAAACGCTTCTGTCTGCGCATGTAGCAGCCGTTCTCGAACATGTTGCCCGAGTCCGGGTGGAGGGTCCAGAAAGAGCCTTTACCCGGAGAGCCGGGAGACCTCGGCACGCGCACGAAACAGTCGTTGAAGGAGAGCGAGTGTCGGATAGAGTTTTGCCATCGCTGCTGGTTCTGTCTGTAGTACGGGAAGAGCTGGCGGATCCAGTCGTAGATCTCGTTCAGGGTGAGCTTCTTCTCTGGAGACTGCTGGATGGCCATGCAGATAAGGGAGATGTATGAGTACGGGGGCTTGGCGTGGTTGAACGAGCGCCGGTACACAGACTTCAGGTCGGGGAACTCTGGTTCATCGGGCTCCGTTTGTGCCAGGATGCACGAGGGGCTGTCTAGCCTGCCTGCGTCCCCCGCTGACGGGGCCTCCGTCTGGGGGCTGAAGCTGTGGTAGAGGTGATGTGGAGATGAATACGCACCACTGCTCAGTCGGACACTCTCTGCTCCGCAGTAGACCTGAAGAGAAGAGACATTCATCTGAAAACTGAATGTACTGCGTGTCTATCAACTTCCACGTCAGAGTCCTTTGATCGTTTTTAGTTTTGCTTCATGTAGGTCCGTAAAACTCTTGATCTCGCATTTTGTGTCAATTGGAATTCCGTCACCTAATCGGTGCTCACACCTCCTTTTAGATTCGTGTCCCTGATTTAATTATAGGATTGGCCTCGGGTAACGCCATGTAAATGTATTCGGGCCACCCACCCGGCCGATAACCCCATTATCCCAATAGTCCGTCTTTGCTTTTCACCCTTGTTTTGTTCTCTTTTAAGTCACTTACCGTCCGCCTTTTTTCTGTTTCATGTCAAAGGGAGAGACAGAGAAGACTTCTGTCTTCCGTTGTTCATTTCTGGCGGCACATTGTCGGTAATAATTCTGCCCTTTTAAGTCAGGATCTCTTATTCCTTTTGAGAACTGCGAACCGCCTCCCTGGTTAAGACGCCGTGCGGCGTTTTTAGGTCACACACGAGCGTCAGTGTGAGAAACGCGGAACACAATCACGGAGTCAATCAATGAACTGCAGGCAGACCACACACACACTCAGACATGCAGAATAAACCTGCACTACACACACACACACACACACACACACACACACACTCAGACATGCAGAATAAACCTGCACCACACACACACACACACACACACACACACACACACACACACACACACACACACACACACACACACACACACACACACACACACACACACACACACACACACACTCAGACATGCCGAATAAACCTGCACTACACCCTCCATGTCAAAGACATACTAACATAAGCTGGCTTTACTCATCGGCCGATGATAAAACCCAAGTTTTGTAATTTTATTTTATTTGGTTCTGTCTGACAGTGAATGTCATTTATTTTGGCGTTTTTTCGATAAAACAGGATACGTTAAGAAGCTTAATTTAAATTAAATTGGTTTCAAATTATATTATGTTAATCATTCTGTTTCAAGTAGCCCACGGCCTTCCAATGAAATACTGTTAACAGCTTAAACGTTCATTATTATGTTCATTATTATGTTCACTATTAGGGCGTTTACGAGATTTTTTTTAGATTAAATAAAAACCAAAGCAAAGCGGAGCCCCTAAACAAACTTACAAACTTTATATATAATTGTCTTAAATTTGCATTTTTAAAAATTTTAAATGAATTTAAATCTTAATTGAATATGGCTAATTAGAAAACATTTATTGAAATACAACATGAACATAAATTTTTAACCAACAATGCAGTTGAGTATAACCACAGGCGATATATGAACATTCAGGACAAAATAAATAAATATATAGATCTGCTAAATCTGTCACTGGGCCTGAGACTTAAAAAAAAGTTTTAAGTGAAACAAGTTTACCTGGTGCGAGTAAAGAGATCTCCATTCTTCACCTCGTTCCTGTTTCACTCCCCCAATCATTATTCAGCCTCCTGGACCTTGTGGAGATTTATAAATATTTCACGTAGGCCTAAATTCGGTAATTATTTATGATTATTATTTATTATTAAAATAGGAAAAAACAAGGGGTTAAAATCCAACTTCTCCCAAGTTTTCAGCCTGAGCCGTTTGAGTATCTCAGAGGAATCGTGAGTCCAGTCTCGGTTTCCTCCCCCGTCCTTTGTGCACGAGCCCGGACCTCCCTCCAACTGTAATTCTGCATTTTAGTTGGGCCAATTAGTTTAGGCAACATTAATAACACCATCACGATTTAAATTTGATATATTAATGTAGATTAAAACATTATTTACACACGGTAAAATATTTAAACCAAAAACGTCTTTGTATCAAAGTCCTAAGAACTTACGTGTAGGTTTATTAACAAACGTTATACAAAACCTGTTTCAGCAAGACTATGTAGCGCAAAGGGGGACTTGTTTTGTACTTGTAGGTCATTTAATGTTAAATGAAAAAAAATATTTAAAAAATTATATATACACAATATTTTTTTAATTTATAATTACACACACACACACACACACACACACACACACACACACACACACACACACACACACACACACACACACACATTATATTATAATGCGCACACATTTATTAGGCCTAACGAATGATTTGGGGAAAAAAGCAGTTCAGTTCACAGTAGCCCTCTAATTTGAAGACTCCTCAGAACAATTTCTAGACTAATCACTACATTCCCTTCCAGACGGACACCTGGACACCTCATGGAGTTACTGTGGCGAATCGTTAAAATACTAACAACTTGTTGAATCGTCGTTAAAGCGAGCTTTAAAATGTAGATGTCTTATTATTGTCTTTTGTTGTTTTATTTTGGTTTTGCTTTTTTAATCGTTTTCATAATAAGAAATGGGCAAATCAAATGTCCTGGATTATCGTTTTGTAATAATCGTTAATCGTTTGTAATTAATGGTACTGATGACAGAATGATAATATTGAACCTTTCACTATAGAAGTTCCTAGCTCGTGCAGTGAGTATATAATACATTTACGTGTTTTGTGTCCTGTTAATGATAATGTGGTTGAGAACACCCCCCCCCCCGCCATCACGTCCACCCCCTTCGTGGTGCTGACAGCTGTTTGGTGAACGGACCTGGGCCGGTGCTGGGGGTCGTTTTTATAGGTAAAGGTACACGTGTAGTCCAACCTGCTCCGAGTAGCACACACTCACTAACTCTGAACTAACGAAATCAAGAAGATCTTTGGGGCAGGGATGTTGGGTATTTAAAACGAGGGACTGGTGTCGAGGTGGATACAGGCTTGAACTAGGAACTTGGTCTACCATGGACGTGTTTGGTTCAACAATATTAGTTAATAGTAACGTACAACGTTCTTGCATTAGTCTGTTAAGTTCAGTTCAAACTCCCGCACTGTGTGAGATGGAGACATCAGACCCGTGAACCTCAGCTGGTACACTGTCGTCTGTTATGATAAAACCATCCGGATAATCACATTTATGGATCTTGAGGAACATTAGCAAGTGTATGAAGTTAAAAAATATATTTAACTGCATATATGTGAAAAAAAACTCTCACAATGGAAAATCTTGTCTCTTTAAGGTCCAAACTTAAAGCTGGTAAATTTTGCAGACAGATAAGTGCAACTTAACCTCATCACCACTAACAGGAAACGTCTGGAGATGAAGGACGTGTTGACCAAATCCTGCAGCATAAACTAAGAAAGTAGAGCATAACAAAATAATAAATCGTGTAATCTGAGAAGGTACTTAAATGTGATCTTAGTCACTGCAGTAATAGGGTCTTAAACGTGATCTTAGTCACGGCAGTAACAGGGTCTTAAATGTGATCTTAGTCACGGCAGTAACAGGGTCTTAAACGTGGTCACTGCAGTAACGGGGTCTTAAACGTGGTCACTGCAGTAACAGGGTCTTTGAGTCTCTGCGTCTTTTTGTTGAACAGCAGAAGTAAAAAAAAATTGAAAAGTCCAAGTCACATTTCAGTTAGATTATTTTTTTATTTCATGGAAATACAACATAATTTTCAGTTCTTCTGTAGTCATCTGTTGTACTTCTTATTACTTCTCTCCTTTTTGTAATTCAAAACACTTGATCACATGTACAACAATATGAACAAAAATTCATGTCACAATAAGATCCAGGATGACAATTACACCCGCCATGCTGGGGTTTAAAAACAGCCGGAGAAGTTGAACTTCCATTTTTTAATTTTCTTTTTTTGCTTTTTTATCATTAACAAATTAAGCTTCTTAAGGAGAAAAGCCCTGGGAAAGGGACGTCTTCACCAGGTACCTCAAAGAAAAAATTCACAGGAGGTTCTGAATGCAACAAAGAAAACAAGATGAATTTATAATGCACTCACAACAGTAGCTTTAGGTTTCATCATTGAGTTTATATACACACAAAATGGGGATTATTATGATTTTTTTATTCCCTAACACTGCTATAATCAATGGCATATGAAGACAAGCTCGAAGCTTCTGCAACCTTAGCTCTGAGATGGTGGATGTCTGAGATGGAAAAGGTCTGAGATGGTGGAGGTCTGAGATAGAGGAGCTCTGAGATGGTGAAGGTCTGAGATAGAGGAGCTCTAAGATGGTGGAGGTCTGAGATGGAGGAGGTATTGAGATGGTGGAGGTCTGAGATGGAGAAGCTCTGAGATGGAGGAGCTCTTGAGATGGTGGAGTTCTGAGATGAAGGAACTCTGAGATGGTGGAGGTCTGAGATGGAGGAGCTCTTCAGATGGTGGAGGTCTGAGATGGAGGAGCTCTGAGATGGAGGAGCTCTTGAGATGGTGGAGGTCTGAGATAGTGGAGGTCTGAGATGGAGGAGGTCTTAGATGGAGGAGGTCTTAGATGGAGGAGCTCTGAGATGGTGGAGTTCTGAGATGGAGGAGGTCTTAGATGGAGGAGGTCTTAGATGGAGGAGCTCTGAGATGGAGGAGTTCTTGAGATGGTGGAGGTCTGAGATGGTGGAGCTCTGAGATGGTGGAGGTCTGAGATGGAGGAGCTCTGAGATGGTGGAGGTCTGAGATGGAGGAGTTCTTGAGATGGTGGAGGTCTGAGATGGAGGAGCTCTGAGATGGTGGAGGTCTGAGATGGAGAAGGTCTGAGATGGAGGAGCTCTGAGATGGTGGAGGTCTGAGATGGAGGAGTTGAGATGGTGGAAGCCTGAGATGGTGGAGGTCTGAGATGAAGGAGTTATGAGATGGTGGAGGTCTGAGATGGTGGAGGTCTGCTCTATTGATACTGGGGGTGCTCTCTCCTGAAGGCTTCCCTGCCAGGGTCAGGGTGGTGCAGTACACCTACTGCACTGGGAGATAACGAGGTATTTAAAAAGGCTTCTGACTTCCTCCAGCTCAGCGCTGCCTCCAACATCAGCAGGTCAGAGCTCACAGCAGCTCTTCTGTAGGAGCTCACAGCAGCTCTTCTGGAGGAGCTCACAGCAGCTCTTCTGGAGGAGCTCACAGCAGCTCTTCTGGAGGAGCTCACAGCAGTCCAGACACCCACACAGTACTAAGGGCCACATTAGGATTCATTTTGGGAATGAATACTGAGTTTACACAAAATTTCATAATTCAAAGGAACAAGTACCACACTCAATACTTCACTTTGTCCATCAGTGACATCTACAATGGAAAACAGAAGATTATTTGGAAAACCAGAGTAATGGAGAAAAAAGGGAAATCAAATGTTCTAATACTTCTAAACCGTGATGCAGATGTCAATAAATAAATAACTAGATGAAAGTCTTTAGTGTCCACGATTCAGTTTCAGTTTGTGCCTCGATACTCGGTGGAGTACGTGATACTTTGCAAACAACATTTTGGGTTTAGAGAAGGGGGCAGAGACTAAAGAATCATCAAGTAGGAAAAGAACTAAAAACATTTGTTGTCAGTGCCATGTCTAGATATGAGACTTTTTGAGTTAAAAAAGTAAAATAACAAAAATCACAATATCAACTAGCACATCCGCTCTGGTAATGTAAATAGTTATATTTAAGTAGTTTCTTTACTTTTGACTAGAACATAAATGCTATTTTATTACATTTGTCTTGTGTGCCACAAACATCTTTTTTTTAAAAATATGAATTCATGAAAGATCTCCAGCGCTGATCTCGAACAAATCTTAAAAGGACAGGATCTGGATGAGGTGATTCAGGACTGAGAAGACAACTTGGACATGGAGGTGTGTCTGCTGGTAAAAGACCTTCACCTTTCTAGGGCTTCTGTTTGCCAGCCGCCCCAGACGTGTCATGGGGAAGGAGGTTTGGGAGCAGACTGGGTGGGGGGGGGGGGCGTCTAACACGTGGTGGCCAGAGACTGGTGTATGGGGGGCTGGAAGCAGCGGACGTGCTCCACCGTGGAACTGTCTGTCTCCACGGCCTTCATGTACTTGTTGAGGATGGCGAAGATCTCGTTGTTAAGGATCTGGTATTTCCGGATGCGGTCCGCCATTTTCTTCAAGGGCTGAAAAAGAACAATGGTGACCAACTGTCCACTAATCGGGTGACACAGGGTGAAAGTTCACCCTGTGGCCCCCCCCAATCATCTCACATTAGCCAGTATTTCAGGTCCCCACAGCAGTGGAACGCTGAGGTAGCTCCGCCCTGGACACCCACCACATTCTTGATGATCTCGTCCTTGCCGTCTTGTCTCTGAACCTTGAGCAGATGGTAGCAGAAGTCAAAGAGGTCGAAGCGTCGCTGCTGCCCCAGAAGAACGATGATGGCACAGCCGGCCCAGTTCAGCCCGTCCCCGAAACACTGTCTACAAATGCAACCGGAGGAGAACCAATCAGCACGGGTCACAGGAGCGAGATCGACCAATCACTGCAGCCAACCGGAGCGGCTCACATAAACTAAACCCGCCCACCAGCCCTCGGGGAGTCCATAAAAGCCATTACAGCAACAACGACTGCAACATCAGGCCACGAGGCGTCTCAAACCCTCTCACTAATAGTCAGTGTTGCGAATAACACCGTTAAAAATAACGGCGTTAGGTAACGGCGTCATTTTGTCAGTAACGGGATAATATAATTACTTTTCCTGTCGTTACAACGCCGTTGACATTACTGGTCATTAAAAGCGGTGCGTTACTATATATTGATATACTAATGCGAGCGGACCGCTGCCCAGGCTAGTGAGGAGTAACAGATCTCGATAGGTCACAGTTCTCGGTGTAACACCTGTTTAACTTAACAAGTCAGTAAGTGATTGGCTAAGGCAGCGTTATGGTAGCCAATCAGAGCCAGTGTTGTTACCCGCGTGCCGAAGCGCACCAGTGACACACGACACAAACGGGGAAGAGACAGAAATGGCGAGTCAGGAGCAAGCCGAAGAAAAATTTGCATTTTCAAGGTGGTTTTATTGTTAAGTTTACTTCTGTTGTGAACAAACCAGTTGTCTCAGGTTGAGAGAATTTAATTAAATTTTTTTTTTCAAAGATTTGGGATTTTAAAGGATTTTATCCTGCACTGGTCTGTTGATATGCAATAAATGTCAAAAGTTAAACACCTTTCTGATCTACTCATTTCAACTGACTGTGAAAACTGCTTTTTCAAAAAATCCTTATTCATTGGCATATAACAATTTTTTTTACTGTAATGCAAATAGTTACTTTCCCTGGTAACAAGTTACTTTTATTATAGAGTAATTCAGTTACTAACTCAGTTACTTTTTTGAACAAGTAGTGAGTAACTATAACTAATTAATTTTTTAAAGTAACGTTCCCAACACTGCTAATAGTTGAGGTGTTTTGAAGGCGGCGGCTGGACGTACTCTGCGGTGAACTCGTGCGTGCCCACGGGGATACAGTACACGAACTGCATGGCGCTCCAGAGGCGGTGGAACTCCATACACTCGTCCACGTGCATGACGCCGTTGGTGGGCGGAGGTCCACGCCACACGCCGTCCTGCAGGAAGCTGCGAATGCGCGTCAGGATGACCTCGAACATGGACAGACCGCAGCACAGACGCTCCTTGGTCAGCAGGTCCCCCTCGCGCGCAATGGCGATTTGCTGGCGCCATGGCGACACGATGGGGGCCGAATGAAAACGAAAGGCACAAGAACGCATGTTCAGAGCTCTGCTATGAGGCATTATGAAATGTTGTGAGATGTTATGAGCTCTCTATGAGCGTTAGCACGGCTCCAGGTGTCTCACCTGTGGAGTACCGAGTCGCTCGATGAGGGGGACCAAGTGCAGAGGGGCGTATTTGGCCTCCAGCCTCTTCATCCTCACCTCCAACCTCTCTCCCTCTGCACACCACAAACACTCATCATCTAGAGACACTACACCTCTCTCACCAGGAGGGGGCGACATTACGACCCATACCACCAAGAGGGGAGAGAACCAGTTCATGAAGACGTGTGAATGAGTGTGAATGCAGTTCACCTTTGATGTAGACTCTGGGGAGAATGTTCTGGAATGGGGCCGCGTGGAGCAGGTCACACACTTCCTCCTGGGACTGAAACGAACACGCAGATAAACACTGAGCACCAAACACCACCCTCACACCAAAGAGAATCACACCACACACACGCTCCACACACACACATATACACTCCACACACACACACACACACACACACACACGCTCCACACACACTCTCCACACACACACACACACACATACACACCTCCACATCACATCACACACACACACACACAC
This sequence comes from Brachyhypopomus gauderio, assembly GCF_052324685.1. Taxonomy (NCBI): domain Eukaryota; kingdom Metazoa; phylum Chordata; class Actinopteri; order Gymnotiformes; family Hypopomidae; genus Brachyhypopomus; species Brachyhypopomus gauderio. The sequence goes on along the minus strand of NC_135221.1, from coordinate 108,443 downwards.
ACACACACACACACACATGCTCCACACACAGACTCCGCACACATACACTCCATACACTCCACACACACACACTCCACACACACACACAGGATGAATTGGTCTTCCATTGATGATATATTGCAGGTGTGAGCAGGTGAGGTGTGTGAGTGTATGCAGGAGTTTGAGGACACGTGGAAGGCCACGTGGTCCACGTCTCTTGGCAGTTTGTTTTTGAATATAAAATATAATAAGTAAATACATATGAAACCTTTACTAGATATATCTCTTGAAATGACTAGATAATCCAGCATGGACAGATTCTAGTGGACTGGTTTTAGTGGACTGGTTTTAGCGGACTGGTTTTAGTGGACTGGTTCTAGTGGACTGGTTCTAGTGGACTGGTTGTTCTAGTGGACTGGTTGTTCTAGTGGACTGGTTCTAGTGAACTGGTTTTAGTGAACTGGTTTTAGTGGAATGGTTCTAGTGAACTGGTTCTAGTGAACTGGTTGTAGTGAACTGGTTTTAGTGGACTGGTTTTAGTGGACTGATTCTAGTGGACTGATTCTAGTGGACTGGTTGTTCTAGTGGACTGGTTGTTTTAGTGGACTGGTTTTAGTGGACTGGTTCTAGTGGACTGGTTCTAGTGGACTGGTTTTAGTGGACTGGTTCTAGTGGACTGGTTCTAGTGGACTGGTTTTAGTGGACTGGTTCTAGTGGACTGGTTCTAGTGGACTGGTTTTAGTGGACTGGTTTTAGTGGACTGGTTCTAGTGGACTGGTTTTAGTGGACTGGTTTTAGAGGACTGGTTCTAGTGGACTGGTTTTAGTGGACTGGTTCTAGTGGACTGGTTTTAATGGGAGCCGTAATGAGGCAGAAGCAGTACCACCTGCCACTGCAGTTTTAACAGTCAACCAATCAGTGAGCAGGTGACCCGGTCGAGAGTGACGTAGAGGAGAGGTCAGAGGTCAGAGGGCGATGATGGGTCACACATTCAGAACACGCGAAAGAAAAGAGACACGTTTGGGGAAAAGAGATGAAGAGAAACGAACATCATGACGTGGGGTGGAGTAAAGGGAACAGGGTGGTCAGTGGGAAGTGGGTGGAGTGGGTGGAGTGGGTGGAGTCAGTGATGCATGCGGATGCAGGAGAGATCACACAGGCAGCCAGAAGGCAGCCCCCCCATCTTGCCATGGATACAGAGCATGGAGGAACATCTCTAACGAGACATTTGGTTTGATCACAGACAACAGCGCAGGACAGCGCAGGACAGCGCAGGACAGTGTAGCCAGATAGTAGCGGCGCTCTGAGTCTCAGATCCATGGCAGAGGGGGGCGCTAGAGACGAAGAACAGAGAAAAGGAAGACAACACGGACGAAAGAGCAGAGACACTTTCACTGCGTGTGGTTTGGGTACAAGTTACACCTGGTTCCTTACCACCTGTTGTTGTTGCCAGCGTGTAATGAAAAATAAAGTTGCATTTTAGAGGCAGATGGCAGCACTGTTCTCTACAGACATCACACACACACACACACACACACACACACACACACACACACACACACACACACACACACACACACACACACACACACACACACACACACACACACACACATACATGATCTGATTCACTGTACACTGTGTCCAGTAGGTCAAACATGTACAATGCACCTAGAGAACACTGATTTCCACAAAACATGGAATAGGTTGAATTCAGAGTATAAATACAGAAGGAGATTATGGCTGTGTTCACATTACATGCCTCACTGTTCAATTCCATTTCGTTTTGCCCATTTTGGGTGCACATTCATAATTGCAAGTGACCAGCGTCTGTCTGTAATGTGAACGCTTCTGTCCTCCGAAACAGCACACACGCGCACACTAATACGGTTGTGCACGAGACACATCTGTCCAAAAAAACAAAACATCACACTTGAGACGTGTGCGACATGAGACGGCTCGTGACATGAAACAGACACGATGGACGTTCTAGTGTCACGTATTTATACCACGGTGCCATTCTGCTCTGGAGGACGAACAGTTAGTCAGCTGCACACGATCAGGTCGAGGAAACACAAAGAGGCAGTTTTGGTGATGTCACTGCTGCACACGTGAGACGTGTGGGCACGTGCGCCACTGCGGGGCCTGGCTGATGACGTCAGCATTAAGCACATGCATGGAGGCAAAATGCCACCTGAATTCTGATCTGGCTGGTCTCATTCAGGTCACATGGCCACGAATCAGATACCTATCTGATCTCGGAATAATGACTCAAATCTGATTTGAAAAGACTGGATTGGTGCATCTACACTGCTCTGAATGCAAAAATAATCGGATTAGAGTCAGTTTAGCCTGGTAATGTGAACGTAGCCAAGGGTGAAAACATGAAAACACATTCCTGCACCCCAAAATCACTTTGACAGTGTCTAGTATGGCAAAAAGCCTTTTAGAAAGCCATAGGAGACGCTTCAATTGATTTTTGTGCTAATAAAGCACATAGACAGACAGAGGGAGAGAGATAGAGGGAGAGAGAGAGGAAGAGAGGGGGACAACACAATTGGAAAGTCTTAAGAAACGCACAGAAACGTGACAAACAGAAACATCAAGAGTCGTTAGGGCTCAGCAATACATAAATACTGTGAAATACTTTAGGATTTTCATGATAACTATAGACTGTATTATAATAATAAAAATAAATGTTATTCACAAAAAAAACCAAAACCATGGAACAGAGCGCACAAAGCAGTGTCTACTTGAACAGTGTCCCCTTATGTCCACATTCGGCAATAAGGACACACCTTCTATTATCCTGAGACACTGAGAGGTGAGAAGGTAAAGGAAGCTCAGATCTCACCAAAGCTTGTTCGATGAGGAGGCAGAAGAGGACGGCGTTGCCAACCTCTCGCAAACTCTGAAACACGTCTGTCTTCAGCTCAGCATATTCAATAATATCCTTCAGCTGGTGATGGAAGAACTCCAGGATACCTAAGAAAAGCATGACAACATAATGGAGCAGGACCTTCTAAACTGGAGCAGGACCTTCTAAACTTAATACCTAAGAAAAGCATGACAACATAATGGAGCAGGACCTTCTAAACTGGAGCAGGACCTTCTAAACTGAACACAGAGGAGCATTTCAGGAAATATTGAGCCACCACCTCTCAGGAAAGTTGTTACAATGTCTTCATCTCAATCTCTTAAACCCAAACAGCACGCTGACCCAATGGTGCACGCTGACCCGATGGTGAGCGCTGATACGGCGTGTCTCACCTGGCGAGCCGTACTCGTGCCGGGGCAGACGGCAGATCTTGGGCATGACCTCTATGAGGGTCTTCACGTACTGCAGAATGGTGCCTTGGAGCTGAGAGACAACACAAGACTCCAAAATTCAGATTCATGACGTAATAACGTACAGCCGACTGCCAACACAGCAAATTAAAAAGAGAAACCACGAAGAGAGAAACCACGAAGAGAGGGAACGCTACTCAAACAGCCCAGAATAATCTACAGTACCAAGCTCTTGACTATCTTTAGCAGCTCCTCCATCACCACGGCGATGCCCTGGTAACCAAGGAGACGGCAGATGGTTTTGAAATGCGGGGGACCCACAAAGTTCCTGTAGGAGCTGTAGATGTGGGAGTATGCAATGTTCAGCGGCTGCGAAGGCAGAGAAGATGTGTCGTTAAACAGCAGGCACGAGCAGACGAGACACACCATTAACACTCACCAAAGAGCTCCATCAGAAACTACCAAGAGAACGGCGTCTACACACCACTCAGTTATTTAAGAGTTCATCAGAATCTGATGTATTATATCATAATAATCCCTTTACACCCTCTTTACTGGGTTCCTGCACAGTTCACAAACATTACTGTTATGTTCCTCAGAGCCGTACAGGTAAATGTTACAGTACTGAGGCAGGGTCATACCTTAGAGCCATACAGGTAGTAAGGCTGAACGTTGGCAGGTTTATCCCGCTGAGGCTCCTGGGTAAAGGGGATAGCTGTGCGCACGAACCTGCAGCATCATAGTAACACAGTTAACCACAGTGAATACAGTCTGAACGAACATCTACACAGTTAACCACAGTGAACACAGTCTGAATGAGCGTCTGCACAGTTAACCACAGTGAACACAGTCTGAATGAGCGTCTGCACAGTTAACCACAGTGAACAGTCTGAATGAACATCTACACAGTTAAACACAGTTAACCACAGTAAACACAGTCTGAACGAACATCTACACAGTTAAACACAGTGAACACAGTCTGAATGAGCGTCTGCAGTTAACCACAGGGAACACAGTCTGAAAGAGTGTCTGCACAGTTAACCACAGGGAACACAGTCTGAATGAGTGTCTGCACAGTTAACCACAGGGAACACAGTCTGAATGAGTGTCTGCACAGTTAACCACAGGGAACACAGTCTGAAAGAGTGTCTGCACAGTTAACCACAGGGAACACAGTCTGAAAGAGTGTCTGCACAGTTAACCACAGGGAACACAGTCTGAATGAGTGTCTGCACAGTTAACCACAGGGAACACAGTCTGAATGAGTGTCTGCACAGACCTGTTGGTTGAGCCGTTGTAGCAGTAGTTTGGCAGGAAGTCAAAGTTGAGCTCCCAGAACACATGCAGCGTGATTCGTCCGTAGGGGGCCGACACGTTGTGGTTGGCCTCCCGGAACATAGCGTCGAAGCTGTCCAGGGTCATGTGCTTGGACAGCAGACGATGAGTCAGTCGATTTATCTCCAGCAACCACTCAAGTTCCTGGCACACACACACACACACACACACACACACACACACACACACACACACACACACACACACACACACACACACACACACACACACATAGAGTATGAGGACGACGAAGAAAACAACAACAACAACAACAACAACAACAACCCCAGTCTGCACTGCTGCTTTACCACTATGGACGTGAGGTCTTCACTCTCGAAGCGGCTGATGGCGTGGTCAAGAGATTTGTACATGGCTGCAGAGATCCTCTGTGTGATTAGCCTATTCAGGTCAATGGAGCGCCCTAGTAGCTAAGAACACACACAGACACACACACACAAACACACACACGTCCTCTGTGGTCATACTGATGTCCACCAAAGTATGGTTTTCATCAAAAAAGAAGAACAAGCTACATCACATAAATGAATGGGTCTAAATGGAGCTGTAAGGGTTAACCACACCACGCCGTGACCGGGGGCCGTGAGCGTGGTGTGTCAGCATGGGGCGTGACCAGGGGCCTGTGGGCGGGGCCATACCTGCACGTGTCTCTGTTTCAGCAGCGTCTCGTAGCGGTTGGAGGGCGGGTAGGGAATAATCACGCCGTAGTTTTTACACTCAGCCCGGAATCGCTTGTCCAGGAGGACACTGAGACAAAACACACACACAGGCATGAAGACGGAGGACAGCAGCACTAAACTGTGTGAGGCTGAGAGTGGAGAAGGGAGAAGACCTGCCTCACCTTCCTGCCATCGCTTTGTAGTACGCAAATATCTGATCCGCCAGTTTGTAGACGAACTGGTCAAAGCAAAGGTTCACCTGCACAAAGACGACACAACAGTGAACACCTGAGGTCATGGTGTGGTGAATAAAAGTTCCTGAGATGGAAACACTATTACCTCAGCCTCAATCTCATCGTACAGGAACTGTTTCTTGAACTTCGTAAGGGCGTAGTATCCACTGTCATTATACAGATCCAAAGGGTACAACACATATCTGGAAAAAGGGAAACAGAGTAAACAAAAAAGATAACTGAGTCATAACACGATAAGATGTCATAACCGTGCATTGCACGCGTGTGTGTGTATGCGTGTATTTGTGACAGCAGACATGTCTGCAGTACTGACTCCATCATGGAAGGCTCTTTGGTCTCCAGGATGTGGTCGGTGAGTATCCAGGGCATGGACATCTCAATGGGGAACTGAATCCGGCGACCCATGGTCAGCTCCAGGAAGAACTCCCTGAACCACAGCTGGGACAGATCACAGCACTGCTGCAGGGCTTCTGAGGACCACGTGAAGAAGACACACACAACAACCACCTAAGAAACCTTCACACAGCAACTAAAGACCTAAAGGAACTGAAACGCCAGACGGTATGAAGCTGTACTGTGAAGAACCTGCCGTATGTGTTTGAAAGTGCTGGTGAAAGTGTTGGTGCTAGAATGTGTTTCTCACCGCTGAAGTTGAGGAGATGAGTGTAGAAGAAAGACTGTTTGTGGAAGTCCTCGATGGCTTGGACGATGGGGCCGTCCAGACTGCTGCGTAGGGTCTTCTTCGAGCCGCTCTTGTCTGCGATCAGAGACTCCAACATGGTTCGCACCATGTAGAGCTATAGCACAACGAGAGAGACAACAGCGGCCTGTCCATTAACGAACTACAACCCACCTACTGCCTGTGAAATCTCCACTCAGTAAGCCCACGGTGACCTGGTCAGCCTCACCTGTGTGCTGGAGGGTCCCACAGCACGGCGGGGCACTTTGATGTCAAAGCCTCCTTTGGGGTCCTTCTCGCCCCTCAGACAGGGGTCGTTGGGAGGCTCTCTGCCTCCCTCCCAGTCACAGATGGTCTTCCGAATGGCTTGAAGGACACTGCAGGGACAGAAGATGTAGGAACTGTCGTCAGAGGTGCAACCATGTGGTCTCACTGACCCAGGATCACAAAGAAAACACACATGGCTCTCTGACTAAATATTGCGTTCTAATTTCTGAAGATATTTTGAACTGTGATAACTTTGAAGTGATGTGAAATTAAACAATGACTATGAGGCTTAAATATTTTTAAATTAATAAGTTCACACAAGTTTATTTAATACAATACAAAAGTTTATTTACGCTGATATTGAAATAATTATGTTGGAACAACAACTTTTAAGAACTCAGAATAAAGAGAATAGGGGGGAAATAAAGCAAAAATATAATATCGCAAATATCACGAGACTCTAAACTGTGCAGGTATAAAGTAACGCTAAGAAACAAAGCATTTAATCTGTATCTGTTCAAGAAGAGCTTTCCTGATGGTCTTTCCTGTGGATCGGGTTTGAGCCAGAGACCAAGCAGTTGAGACCACACAGCTGTGCGGGTTTGACCCCAGGACCACGCAGCTGTGCGGGTTTGACCCCGGGACCACACAGCTGTGCGGGTTTGACCCCGGGACCACACAGCTGTGCGAGTTTGACCCTGGACCACGCAGATATGCGGGTTTGACCCATGGACCACGCAGATATGCGGGTTTGACCCCTGGACTCTGTGGGTTTGGGGAAGGCAGAGCTGCTGTCTGCGCTCAGCAGTGCAAGAACAACAACTGAGTCTTCTTTTTACTATCTTGGTTATCACATTTTGAAAACCGTGTTAAATAATTCACATTAATCATGACAATCACCCATCACTACATAATTCCTCAATAAAACATCATGATGCACTACATGACAAATGAGGGAGGTGTGATCAAATAAAGGAGCGGTCATCGTCTCGAGCACACGGTCCCGGTGTCACATGACTCTCCTCTCTGCCTCCGTGTGCAGCAGGACCAACTCTGAAGAGGACAGAATCTTATCTGTTCAGATCCTCCCAAATGTCCCAAATGTCTTAAACTCAGTGAAGGTGACTTCACCTTGCAGCAGACAACCCCGAACACAAAACACCTACGGAGTTCAAGGCCAGTCAAGGCCAAAGATCAAGGGTCTGAACTTCAGAGTATGAACCTCAGCGAGTATTTACCTCACTGAACCCCAGCGAGTATTTACCTCACTGAACCTCACTGAGTATGTGCCTCACTGAACCCCAGCGAGTATGTACCTCACTGAACCCCAGCGAGTATTTACCTCACTGAACCTCACTGAGTATGTGCCTCACTGAACCCCAGCGAGTATGTACCTCACTGAACCCCAGCGAGTATTTACCTCACCGAACCCCAGCGAGTGTGTACCTCACTGAACTTTAGCAAGTATGTGCCTCACTGAACCCCAGCGAGTATGTACCTCACTGAACCTCAGCGAGTATGTACCTCACTGAACCCCAGCGAGTATTTACCTCACTGAACCTCACTGAGTATGTGCCTCACTGAACCCCAGCGAGTATGTACCTCACCGAACCCCAGCGAGTATGTACCTCACTGAACCCAAGCGAGTATGTACCTCACTGAACCCAAGCGAGCATGTACCTCACCGAACCCCAGCGAGTATGTACCTCACTGAACCCAAGCGAGTATGTACCTCACCGAACCCCAGCGAGTATGTACCTCACCGAACCCCAGCGAGTATGTACCTCACTGAACCCAAGCGAGTATGTACCTCACTGAACCCCAGCGAGTATGTACCTCACTGAACCCAAGCAAGTATGTACCTCACCGAACCCCAGCGAGTATGTACCTCACTGAACCCCAGCGAGTATGTACCTCACTGAACCCAAGCGAGTATGTACCTCACTGAACTTTAGCGAGTATGTACCTCACTGAACCTCACTGAGTATGTACCTCACTGTACCTCACCTGATGAGGACATTCTTCTTCTTGCGTACGGCCTGCCGGAGAGGTTCCCGCAGGGTGACCTGGGCGAAGTCCTGCAGCGCGGCGTAGATGGTGTTCCTGATGGCCTGGTTGAAGACGCTCTCCATGCGGCCCATGAGGACCTGCAGACCCTTGATCATGGCGATCACCTCCACCAGGGCAAACTTCTCCTCACTGGTGTAGTTGTAGCGCGTGGCGCGCTCGTATTCCTCCGCCGTGCCGGGACAGTCCTTGTTGCAGAACTTGTCGGTGGGATGCACGAGTTTCCACGAGTACTAGAGCGAGAGAGAGAATGACAGAGAGAGAATGTGTGAGAGAGAAAGAGAGAGAGAGAGAGAGAGAGAGAGAGAGAGAGAGAGAGAGAGAGAGAGAGAGAGAGAGAGGCTATATGTGACTGCCCCTCACACACACTCACACACACTCACCACTTCCATGACATGTGTGCTCCACTTAGAGAGCAGCTGCAGGCCCCTGAGGGCCAGGTCGAACAACTCCCTGTACTCCTCATCTGACTTCTGGCTGTCCAGGCCCGAGCCCGTCACCACCTCGCTGTTGCTATAGCGCGCCAGCTCGGAGATGAAGCGGATGTGGTCGTCACGGATCTGCACCATCTGCTCACACAGGTTGTACTGGGGGCTGATGCTGCTCTGTGTGCAGGTCCACCTGGCGGCCGAGAGTGGGATTATAACACAGCAGTGAGAGTGGGATTATAACACAGCAGTGAGAGTGGGATTATAACACAGCAGTGAGAGTGGGATTATATCACAGCAGTGAGAGTGGGATTATAACACAGCAGTGAGAGTGGGATTATATCACAGCAGTGAGAGTGGGATTATAACACAGCAGTGAGAGTGGGATTATAACACAGCAGTGAGAGTGGGATTATATCACAGCAGTGAGAGTGGGATTATAACACAGCAGTGAGGGTGGGATTATAACACAGCAGTGAGGGTGGGATTATAACACAGCAGTGAGAGTGGAATTATATCACAGCAGTGAGGGTGGGATTATAACACAGCAGTGAGAATGGGATTATATCACAGCAGTGAGAGTGGGATTATGTCACAGCAGTGAGGGTGGGATTATATCACAGCAATGAGTGTGGGATTATAACACAGCAGTGAGAGTGGGATTATAACACAGCGGTGAGAGTGGGATTATATCACAGCAGTGAGAGTGGGATTATGTCACAGCAGTGAGGGTGGGATTATATCACAGCAATGAGTGTGGGATTATAACACAGCAGTGAGAGTGGGATTATAACAGCAGTGAGAGTGGAATTATATCACAGCAGTGAGGGTGGGATTATATCACAGCAGTGAGGGTGGGATTATATCACAGCAGTGAGAGTGGGATTATATCACAGCAGTGAGGGTGGGATTATAACACAGCAGTGAGAGTGGAATTATATCACAGCAGTGAGAGTGGGATTATAACACAGCAGTGAGGGTGGGATTATATCACAGCAGTGAGAGTGGGATTATATCACAGCAGTGAGGGTGGGATTATATCACAGCAATGAGTGTGGGATTATAACACAGAAGTGAGAGTGGGATTATATCACAGCAATGAGTGTGGGATTATATCACAACAGTGAGGGTGGGACTATAACACAGCAGTGAGGGTTGGATTATATCACAGCAGTGAGAGTGGGATTATATCACAGCAGTGAGGGTGGGATTATATCACAGCAGTGAGAATGGGATAATATCACAGCAGTGAGAGTGGGATTATATCACAGCAGTGAGGGTGGGATTATATCACAGCAATGAGTGTGGGATTATAACACAGCAGTGAGAGTGGGATTATAACACAGCAGTGAGAGTGGAATTATATCACAGCAGTGAGAGTGGGATTATAACACAGCAGTGAGAGTGGAATTATATCACAGCAGTGAGAGTGGGATTATAACACAGCAGTGAGGGTGGGATTATATCACAGCAGTGAGAGTGGGATTATATCACAGCAGTGAGGGTGGGATTATATCACAGCAATGAGTGTGGGATTATAACACAGCAGTGAGAGTGGGATTATATCACAGCAGTGAGAGTGGGATTATATCACAGCAGTGAGAGTGGGATTATAACACAGCAAAGAGAGTGGGATTATATCACAGCAGTGAGGGTGCTAGGCCAACGAGTCAAACACAGAGAAGCCGAAGGACGGTCAACAGCATATCTGTCTCTATGTGGCCCATTTGGACAGATAACCATGAACTATGCTTTTCTTTTAACATGTACATACATGATGTATTTCACAAATACATTTATTAATCTCACTTTGATTTGTTCTCCTCGTAGTGAGCACTCGTCTCGATGTATCGCGACAGCTCAATCTGCATATCGCCAAAGAGCGGAACCACCTGAAGCTGTAGACACAAACACACGCTCATGTCAAACACACACCACCACTGCACGCTAGCACATGGTGACTCCTCCCCCTCTCAGACTGGTCTCATCCAGGCCTGCTCAGCCCACCTTGAAGAACTTGTCGATTTTGCTGAGGTTGATCCTCTTCTTGGCATCCAGTTTGTAGATGTTACTCACATTTCCGTCCATCAGATAAAGCCCAAACCCCATGACCTGCATGGTGAAACCGTCAATGTCAGGAGCATGTAAACAAACAAGCAAACCAACAACTGACAACAACAGCGAGCAGCCGAGCTACGCTGCCAGTGCTGGGTGGAGGTGGGTGGAGGCTCGGGGTGGGTGGTACCTTGAGCAACATGTGCTTCTCGCTGGGGGTCAGGTACATCTTGTTCTCGTAGTAGTCCACGCAGATGTTGACGATGTCGGCGAGGAGCTCCTCATAGCCAGGAATCACCTCCAGCTGCTGGTGCAGACACTGCAGCAAGAACACCACCCAGATCAGTGATACAGCAAGAACACCACCCAGATCAGTGATACAGCAAGAACACCACCCAGATCAGTGATACAGCAAGAACACCACCCACATCAGTGATACAGCAAGAACACCACCCAGATCAGTGATACAGCAAGAACACCACCCACATCAGTGATACAGCAAGAACACCACCCAGATCAGTGATACAGCAAGAACACCACCCACATCAGTGATACAGCAAGAACACCACCCACATCAGTGATACAGCAAGAACACCACCCACATCAGTGATACAGCAAGAACACCACCCACATCAGTGATACAGCAAGAACACCACCCAGATCACCTCTGCTTCTGATATCAGCTTGTAAGAGGGTTTGTTTACTTTTTTAATGTCTGGTGTCATTATACTATTTACACCTCAATACCTATACTGTTAACTCTGATGAATACAGTTAGACTAAACGCATCTAATGTTTCAGAACACTTAGTATGGTGCTGTTTCTTAATGCATTGTAAGGCTTGGCGGTCAAGTGTGTGGGCAAACTCTCAAGAGAAATCACATCCTCATCAGAACATCTCTGACGGCTGGAAGTGTAAAGACGAGAACGAACTGTGAAGAACACCCTTCCACATGTATCCATTTTCTCACAAAGGCTGTGTGTGACAAATTTATGAACGTTCAGATTTATTCGTCATGATTTTTTCATGTCAGAATAGACGCAGTGATAGCAGTAAGATGTTGCGTGTCTTAGGGAGAAGGCAAAGGTTCACGGGTCAACAAACACAACACAACAGAGAATGTGAAAGTTGTCCACACCTGTGTGATCCTGTTGTGGTTGGCCAGGAACATGGAGAGATTCTGGGACTCCTGGATGGACTGGGGATCCGCCATCTTCCTGAGGAACTGAGCGGCCCTACAGGGAGGCATCCAGGACCAATCAGGGACACAGAGGAAGGAAGCCAGGGCGGCCGCTGGCTGGTGTCGTGTGGTACTGGTGTCCTGTGGTTCTGGTACTGTGTGGTTCTGGTACTGTGTGGTACTGGTACTGTGTGGTGATGGTACTGTGTGGTTCTGGTACTGTGTGGTACTGGTACTGTGTGGTGTTGGTACTGTGTGGTGATGGTACTGTGTGGTACTGGTACTGTGTGGTACTGGTACTGTGTGATTCTGGTACTGTGTGGTTCTGGTACTGTGTGGTGCTGGTACCGTGTGGTGCTGGTACTGTGTGGTACTGGTACCGTGTGGTGATGGTACTGTGTGGTTCTGGTACCGTGTGGTTCTGGTACTGTGTGGTGATGGTACTGTGTTGTTCTGGTACTGTGTGGTACTGGTACCGTGTGGTGATGGTACTGTGTGGTTCTGGTACTGTGTGGTACTGGTACTGTGTGGTACTGGTGTCACTGGTACTGTGTGGTGATGGTACTGTGTGGTACTGGTACTGTGTGGTTCTGGTACTGTGTGGTGATGGTACTGTGTGGTACTGGTACTGTGTGGTGATGGTACTGGTGTCACTGGTACTGTGTGGTTCTGGTACTGTGTGGTACTGGTGTCACTGGTACTGTGTGGTTCTGGTACTGTGTGGTACTGGTACCGTGTGGTACTGGTACTGTGTGATGCTGGTACTGTGTGGTTCTGGTACCGTGTGGTTCTGGTACCGTGTGGTTCTGGTACTGTGTGGTTCTGGTACTGTGTGGTGTGGTGTTCTTACCGTTTGTAGGCGGAGTGGTCGTTCTTCACGCTACACTTCATGTTCTTCAGCTCGTCCAGCACGGCGAACATGTTGATGAACTTTCCCAGCGTGAGCAGGTACGCCTCGGACACGAAGTCCTTCCTGCGCTCAGCGTGACACAACCGCTTCACCTCGCCGCAGAAGCGCTCGATGGCCTTACGCTGCAACACAAACGCCACCCACATCAGCTCCGCCCCGGCTACCTCCGCACCCTCCTACCTTTATAAGAGGGAGTAGTTACGTAAAAGACCTCCATACCCACATGAAGGGGGAGCCCACTGGTGAACACATCCTGTCTTACCTGGAAGTACATGAACTTCATAAGCTTGGTGACCTCAGGCTCCAGTACCTCCACAGTCTTCTCATAGATCTCCACTCTGTTGGGCTGCTCATTGCACTTCACCTAAGACACACAAGAGGGCGCTGTCACACAGGTTAGGCCTTCACAGTCAGCAGCAAAGAACATCTTAAGATATACACCAGGGGTCGGGAACCTATAGATGTGGCTCTTTCGATGGCTGCATATGGCTCGGAGACAATTTTTTTACTAAAAATAATAATGCTAAAACATAAACGTATTTCGATCCATTAATTTCTTGCCACTCATGTTTGCGGGTGGCAATCACTTCTGCAGTCATTTTAAGCGCACGTTGGAGATTTTCGTGTGCATACTCGTCTTTTTAAGTTTATCACGAGTGTGCAGTGGACAGCGCTGACCTGAGTTACATCCCCGGTGTCTCAGTCAGAGATTTTTCTGGATCGCGGACCAGCTGATTGTCCAAACCTGGAACGCGCTTCCCATCATACACACACTGCAGCGTGTGAGTGTTGCTGTACTGACAATGTTTGGCTCTACGTATGCATGTGAGCAGTCGTTTTCACATCTAAAAAACATTAAGACCAACCTACGATCACGTTTAACGGATGGAAGCCTCAACGCCTGCATGAAGCTTAACCTCACCACGTATCAACCAGACTACCAACCATCAGCAAAACCATTAGTCGCATTAGTCGTTGTTAACAGCTTAACAACGTTATTAAAAAAAGAATTCCGAGACCTATTATACTTTAAAAGGGTTGGTCTTTACTTTTATTTATTTTTTTAACATATTGCAGGGTTGCATTGAGCGTGCGACACACGCATTTGACCGTCTTCACACGCTCACACGCCACACTTCCGATATCTCATGCCGAAAAAAAATAAAAAAAAATTTTCTGGCTGTTCAGTGAGCCACTAATGTGGGTGTAGGCATGGCTGTTCAGTTGTGGGAGTGGGCGTGGCCGTTCAGGTATGGGTGTGGTCGTTCAGTGAGCCACTAGTGTGGGCGTGGTCGTTCAGGTGTGGGTGTGGTCGTGGTCATTCAGGTGTGGGCGTGGTTGTTCAGGTGTGGGTGTGGTCGTGGTCATTCAGGTGTGGGCGTGGTTGTTCAGGTGTGGGTGTGGTCGTTCAGGTGTGGGCGTGGTCGTTCACATGTGTGTGTGGGCGTGGTCGTTCAGGTGTGGGTGTGGTCGTTCAGGTGTGGTCGTTCAGGTGTGAGTGTGGTTGTTCAGGTGTGGGCGTGGTCGTTCAGGTGTGGGTGTGGTCGTTCAGGTGTGGGTGTGGTCATTCAGGTGTGCACCTGTGGTATGGCGCGGGAGCAGCTCCTCCAGGTGTACAGCATGACGGCGTATTCATGCCCCTCCTCTAGCATCTCATTCTGACGGGGGGAAACACCACCATGTTCAGAGACCTGACGTAGCAGCGCTACACCCTTCCTACACGCAGGACACTAGTCTTCTAAAGCTCGCAGCGATGCACAGGTATCATCTCACACAACGTACACTTACTCATGAGAAGTACACAGAAATAACAAAACACGTATAAAGAAACTGGATACATGATTAAGGAAACTGACCCCAGGGCTCAAGAAAAGCTGCATATAAGATCTTGTGTGTGTACAGAGATGGACTGTACAGGGGGCTTCAGGCCTTCTGTAGCTCACCTGACAGCATGTAGCAGGTAGCATGTGATGCTAGTAACCCAAGATCAGGGTTCTGACTCCCAGAGAGCACAAGTACTGCCATGCTGATAAAGACGCAGACGCGTGCTGCTCTGAGCTCTTAACTTCCCTAGTTCACCCAGGGCACCACACAGGCCTATAAATACTTATGTTACGCTCGCCCGAATAATACTTATAAAAGGACGAGAAACACACCGCGGAGCCCACACAGGCTTCACTTCTCCATTTAAGAGTGGAAAAGGCAAACTGCATCACACGCCACCTGACAGGGCAGTTACACTCACATCTCCCCATTACACTCACATCTCTACACACTCAAGATCTGCCCAGAAACAAAAGGGGAAAAAAATTGCAAGATCTATTCATGTAAAAACCGCTCACAAATGTCTAAACTGTTTCCATGTCTAAACGGCCCAAGCAGTGAGTAACAAAAGCAGCTTTGTGGTCCTGCACTAAAGCCCCGCCCCTCAACACGCAGCTGTGATGATCACATGACCCAGGACAGACTTCTCCTCAGACTCACCATGCTGGAGTGGACTGTGGCCTGCTCGATGTATCGGGCGATGCCGGTCACAAATGCGTTTCTGTCCTCAAAGTTGGTGTCAAAATTGGCCTGGGTGAAGACACATGGCATTTGCTTATGTTCAGTTCAGGAGTAAACGCACGTGCGTTTAAACGCAAGCTTGAAATTCATCTGTTACTCACCCAGTCAACAACAACAAATGTGCATTCTATCTACTCTAGATTAAGTTACCAGACAGTGCTTAATTTTTACTTGCTAAAACGAACCCTAAAACTAACACTAAAACTAACACAGAACATGCTGGGGGGCGTGGCCTCTACCTGGTACATGATGGAGGAGGGCGGGGGCTCGATGCATGGCTGCTGGTCAGGGAGGGGCAGCTCCTCCAGCAGGTCCACGTTGGACAGGGCATCCTCCAGGGTCACGTGTGTTGTCATGGCGACGCAGGTTCACTCACAGAACAGCCCAGGCTGAAACGCAGAGACGCAGGCTAACGGTCACGCGAAACGTGGCTTCACCATGGAAACGTCACACCGACGCCGTGGGTTACACTAGAGATCAAAGCCTGGAGAGATGCGTCCACACGCGTGTCTGAGGCGACAGGGGCGTCAGACGCACGTCTTCACACGGAAGTGGGAAGCAAAACGCAGGGCTTTTTTTGGCTGTAATTTCAACAGAAAAGGTCATGACCTTTAACTTTTGCATTAAAGCGTTTACATAAGCTCGTTTTCTCCAGTTAAGAGGCACAGTGGTGGCAGACAGCTGGCAGAACGCTGTGCTTCGGTGGTTTGACACAGGTTTCACGCTGCTGGATGGAGAACCATCGCTACATTACTGATACTTTCAGCCATCTGAGGCGTAGAAAATCAGGAGGAAACACACTGTTTATCCAAATAGCACAGGAGCAAATGGCACAAAAAGCATTTCCATGTAGCTGAGAGGCGTCTGATATCAACACTTGAAACCTCTACTCACTGTGTAGACAATCTGTTTGGCGTCTAATACAAAGATAGCAGTTGGCATTCTGCAAGAAAAAGATGAACCGAGTAACTGAAATGATTCAGTGGAAGTGCAGCACGAAGAAACAATAACTCACCTATCGACAAAACAGGAAATAAATAAGGAACTTAAAGTACAAAGTGTGTGTGGCGAGGATCACAACACCAAAGACACAGTAGTGTTGTGACACAGTATGGCAACATAGCAACACTTGCACACTCTTCCAAACCCTGCTCACCCCCACACACTCCTCAAAACCCTGCTCACCCCCACACACTCCTCAAAACCCTGCTCACCCCACACACTCCTCAAAACCCTGCTCAACCCACACACTCCTCAAAACCCTGCTCACCCCGCACACTCTTCCAAACCCTGCTCACCCCGCACACTCCTCAAAACGCTGCTCACCCTGTGCACTCTTCCTAACCCCAAAAGAAATAAAAAGTGAATAGCCAACAGCAATGCAAATACAGCTATGTGAATAATTGAAACAAGATGAATGAATTAAAACAAGATCCAGATTGAGGCTGAATGCTTACTGGATGTCACCATGGCTGTGATGGTGAGATACTGATATATTTGAGATACTGAGCAGCAGGGAATTCAGGTTCATAACCAGGTCTATAAAACCAACTAAAATTGCAAACAAATGGTCTTGACTAACCAAAAACCGTAAGTGTCAGGGTGTGGTGGTGCAGTGTTAACTTTTTCTTGCAGCTGCAGAGAAGGTGTAGTTTCCTGACTCAGTGTACCTCACAAAGACGAGCGTACAGACGGCAGATGTCTGAGACAGTCCCACACACTCCCAATAGTAAATCAGACTGTCCTACAGCAACATCCCATTCACATCTCAGTGTTCTTCTCAGACTCAGGAGGAGTATTGACATACAGGCCTGTGGATTCTTCTGAAAAAGGCTCGTTAGCATACTTGCTTGAATAAAGAATAAGGTAAAGAACCGTCCTTCTGACCCTGCTTTAGTAGAGCACACTGGCCGCTTCATGTGCAACTTCATTGGAATTCAAGGAAGGACATTTGGCCGCATGTCAAATACATCACAAACGTCTGAGCTGAAGGTAGAGAGAGCGCCATGTTGTTAACACAGACACACACAACGAGCAAGAGACACACAGATATACAAACACAGAAGGACAAAGACGAGCCCGGTCCAGTGACCATGTGTCCAATGTCAACATTCCCACACCAGCAGTTTGTCAGCACAAAGAACTGAAGCACGATTCAACCCACATTCCTGTATTATGTGAGCCTGACAAAGACAGTCCACCACTGACCTGAACACATCCTCCCCCAGGCCTGGGAAACACTGACCTGAACACATCCCCCCCCCCCCCCCCCCAGACCTGGGAGCTACTGACCTGAACACATCCTCCCCCCAGACCTGGGAGCTACTGACCTGAACACATCCCCCCCCCCCCCCCAGACCTGGGAGCTACTGGCCTGAACACACCCCCCCCCCAGGCCTGGGAAACACTGACCTGAACACATCCCCCCCCCCAGACCTGGGAGCTACTGACCTGAACACACCCCCCCTCCCCAGGCCTGGGAAACACTGACCTGAACACATCCTCCACCAGGCCTGGGAAACACTGACCTGAACACATCCCCCCAGGCCTGGGAAACACTGACCTGAACACATCCCCCCCCAGACCTGGGAGCTACTGACCTGAACACATCCCCCCCAGGCCTAGGAAACACTGACCTGAACACATCCCCCCAGGCCTGGGAGCCACTGCACATGTCGTTAGCCTAACCATCAATCAGGTGCAGGACATAACGAAACCTAGATTCTCCTAGATGTGATTCTATAGGCTACCATGTGATTCTATCAATCCATATAAAAAAACCACTGAATGTTTATCAAAATATTTTCCACACTTGTGGCCAATAATTAATGATCTAGGATGTTAATGCAGCGTTTAATGAACATACTACATATCAAAGATGTACAATTTGTTTGGTTTTATATATATCTGAGAAAAACCACGTCATAGTACATTGTAGTATCATTTGAGAAAAAAAAATCAACAAATATCTTTGTATTCTAAATGGAAATCAGATCATGAGGAATTCATAGTGAATCTTCATGTGTTACACTAATCACTAATCATAGGGGGTTTGTAATGGGAGAAGATGAACTATCCTCTCTATCTCTTCATGGCTGGGTTCACCGTTTGGACGTCATATCTAGCTTGGCTAGCAGAAGACTAGAGGGGGATCAGGACAGCAGGAAGCATCCAACCCTGAAAGTGTAGCAAGAGATTCAGGCCACTCGGCCAGGAGCAACACACCACCACCTCAAAGGCCCCGCCCACACCAGGCTAAGCACCTCAAAGGCTCCACCCACACAAGCCTCAAGCACCTCAAAGGCCCCACCCACACCAGCCTCAAATCTATAATTTGTAAATCTCATTTGTAAATCTATATTGACCTTTGCAACTTGGATATGGCAGAAGGCTCCAATGCACAAATGATAAGTCATAAATGTTTTTGTTCGTGTGTCTGAGCCCCATGAAGCACACGTTCCAGATTAACCTTCTGTAGGGCTTCTGATGAATCACAGCAATCATGGGACTCAACAAATGAAAAAATATTTGGTCAAAATAACACAGGATAATTTGACTGGATTTGGAGTTTACCGTCTCAACAAGGTGGCTGCGTTGGACAGTCCCATACCAGTGACTAAGAAGCTCCTTATTCCTATTATGTGCCCATAGAACGGTTTATCACCAGGGTTATTGAAGCAGTGGAAGATGATATGTGTGAGGTCTTCACACTGAGAGCACAGAAACACAACAACATGCCTCATCTGGTCTCAAACGACCTGATCATTCATAGGCCATATTAGGTTACCAAAAACCACCATACGCTCAACCCACAACAAAACATTCTTCTGAGATCCTTCACCTGTAAAAACGAAGTCATTTTTAATGTGTCACCTGACTCCATCACCCCTGGGCCCCCACAGCCCGCGTGCACAGGTGCGGCTCTCTCGGCACTAGGACCCGAGGGAGACAACACTCCCACACGGAACCATCTACAAACACGAACCCCACCGAACCGCACAAATACCCCAGCCACATCACACTTTACCCGGCAAGACCTCCCACCCAAAACCTTTAAGGTTAGAGAAAAAATACCGTTTGCTAGTTATGAAGATATAACAGACAGACCAGCGGGACCTCCGTTATCTGACATGGAAACCCACAGAAATACAAGAAGGTCATTGTGCACAAGTGCTTCTCTTAACCCAGTGAAAACAAACGCAGTCTGGCAAACGAAATGTAGCCAGTGCAAGAAAAAATAGTATCTGTCGTGGTAGATATGTGTGAGTATTGGAGATGGAGGGTCTACCCCACCCAGGAGGAGAGAGGATGCTGAGAACCAGACACGCAGCCATCGCTGAATGGACCTGCAATACTGCCCCCACCATCTCCAAAAACACCCCAAAAACCACCCGGGTGCAAACGTGGCACAAATCACACCGACACCGAGTATTTATAACGGGCGCCAGGTACCAATATGTACAGATAAAGGGCGGAACATCCAGACTTGAGCTCACATCAGTAGCAGGTTGATGCCACCATCGCGACCGCTCCAGTCGACGCACCTCCATCTGTGTGTTATACACACACACACACACACACATACACACTCACACACACACACGCAACATACCTGCAAATCGCATGTCCGCACCAAAATGAAGGGACGGTGGTGCGCTGCGCGGTGTCGGAGGAGGACGGTACTGTCTCGGTACCGGATAACTGATGCTCGGTGTTGTCCGCTAACCCGCCCCACACAAAGAGCAGAAAATGGCTGCAAGTGCGTTTCCTTAAAGCGACCGCTTCAGCATCGCTGCCTGAGTCAGCAGCTTCTCACATGTAGTCCGACTGGTGTCGGTGTACCGGGTCGGTGTATAAACGGGTTCGGACATTAAACTCTTGTCTGAAGCCCACTTGGACGGGAGTATAATTATTATTTATTATAAGGGCTGCAGCAGGGAGATGCGCTGGGGTGTAAAGTTGAAGGTACACAATACCAGACAGGACAACTGTCTCTTATATTTTATTTCCTGGCGAGAACCTGTAGATAAAGGACGAGGTCATTCTACAACATCCTAGATCCGTAGTGTGCTTGACGTTGGAAACAATTTAAATAAAATATGAGGTTAGGTGACAATATTGCAGTTTACAGTGCTGCGGTCTTAAAGTTGCAGGCTTTGTGCATTTATCCAGTGCTGTTGTCCCAGTAACCAGAAGACACGTCCAACTGTCCCCAGCGATGTCCCACCCCGATCGTATCTGCGCCATGTGCACGACACACACTTTCATTACAACACGTGTACGCCTTTCGACATCATTACATAATAATAACCACTAACGGTATTACCGACACAGCAAACATTTCAGATCAAGTTTCAGATACGTTTTATTGAAACTGAATGAATGAAAACAAATGAATATAGTTAAATTTGCAGATAATTTAATTTTAACATACAAAATGTATGATCAAAGATCTTAACACTGTACATTCAGTACCAAAGTTTTTAAGATTGTATATATAACTAATTATCACACCGCTGTGTTGCAACCGTAGTCGTCGACGTAATTTATGTCTCCTCTTCATGGGAGTCCTGAATATCTCTGTCCCTATGGCCTAACTCTCTGTCCCTAAGACCCATCTCTCCTCTCTGAAGACCCAACTCTCCTCTCTGAAGACCCAGATCTCCTCTTTGAAGACCCAGATCTCCTCTCTGAAGACCCAACTCTCCTCTCTGAAGACCCAAATCTCCTCTCTGAAGACCCAGATCTCCTCTCTGAAGATTGTCTCCGTCTGTGGAGACGTAACTGTCCCTCACTGAAGACCCAATGCTCCCTCCCTGATGTCTTATTAAATGGTGCCCCCTAAAGGTAAATATACAGCTTTACTGAAAACAATAAACCTCTCCATGTGCACTGTACATGAAAATAAATAGAATATACAAATAAATAAACAGTTGTAAACTATACACTATATTTTTATGTTCTTGTTGTTAAAGCTGAAAGTGACCAGGGCTCATGGGGTCGTCCAGAGATGCCAGATCGTGGAACAGCAGAGCAAACGAAGGCCTGTCCTCAGGTTTCTGTTAAACACAGGACACAGGACACAGGACACAGGACACTCGTGTCACACTCATGACATAATCATTTCACCACAGCCACAACATCTGCACACCTTGTATAAATATACATAAACATACACATAAACAAAAGCTGTACCATTGGCTGGTTGATGCCATTCACATGCTAACCATATGACAGTACTGTAAACATGGGCTGTCCTGTCAGAGCCATTTTCATAGTATTTATTGTTCAATTTTCCTCACCCACCTCTTTCCAACACCACTGCATCAGTTGGTAAACCGTTTCTGGACAGAGACGAGGCTTCAACAACCTCTGGCCTGCGTTCAGGGACTCTACCACCTCCATGTTGGAACGATACTCGTAGGGCAGTTTGCCTTCACTGTACACCTCCCACATCAAGACACCTGAGCCAGGGAAGACCAGCAAAAACCAGGGAAGACCAGGGAAGACCAGGGAAGAGAGCAGTCAACAGAAGGCCAAGCGCATGGCAGGAAAGATGCAGGACGTTCTTTTGTTTGACGTGTACAACACGTGATGGCATGGTGGGTGAAGACTCACCATATGACCACACATCTGACTTGCTGCTGAACTTGCTGAACTTAATCACCTCTGGAGATGACCACTTCACGGGGAATTTGGTGGTGAAGCTCCTGTACTGGTCATCAAGCACATACCTGTAAAATTGAGCACAGGTGTTCAAATAGGAGATAGCAAACAATGGCATTTGTCCAGGAGAGTTGATGTGGATAAAACATCAAACTTAACTTCCTTACCTTGTCATCCCAAAATCGGAGACCTTCACTACGAGATCTTTTGAAACCAGACAGTTTCTTGCAGCCTATAAGGCGGGACAGTTTTTGAACAAATTACTTCCTAATTCCTGTATTACTCTCTATGTCATTACAAAGAGTTTCCATTAAAAACAAATGATTTACCAGGTCTCTGTGAATAAAATTCGAGCTCTCCAAGTAAGCCATTGCCTCGCTAATATCCAGGCACATCCCTAGCAAGGTCTTCTGGGAAAGTTGGCCTCTCTGGGAGCGCAGGAAGTCGGTCAGGCATCCGTTCTCCAGGAACTCAGTCACCAGACATATTGGAGAACGCTGGGTGCACACACCATACAGCTGCACCAACTTTGGATGGGAGAGTTTCCTGGGACATGTTGCATAGGAAAACAAAGTGAACTACTAGCAATCTGAAGGATTCACCTGTGCTGCAGGTGACGTGTCCACCTTAATCAGGAACTGAAGGTTCAGCTGAATTCTTAAGGCTGAAATATACGGCACTCTTAGCTGTAAATGTGCTGTAAACAAACAAACAAACGGATACATAGAGTTGAAGTAAACCAAGAAGATGTCACGTACGTCATGATTTCTGCCTCCTCCTTAAACTCTTCTTCTGACATGGCATCTTCACGGATGGTTTTTATGGCAACGGCCTGACCTTGCCAGAGACCTTTAAACACCAGGCCGAACTGCCCACTCCCCAGCTCCTCACCCTGGGTTATCTCCTCAGCATTCAGCTCCCACCTCTCTGGAAGGTGGAGAGGGAGGTTATGAGAGCAGCATGGTAGCACGCCATATTGACTACAGGTTAAAAGCATCCAATAACCACATCACTGCTGTTTATGTCTGTAGTGAGGTACACATCACTGCTGTTTATGTCTGTAGTGAGGTATACATCACTGCTGTTTATGTCTGTGAGCTACACATCACTGCTGTGTATGTCTGTAGTGAGGTACACATCACTGCTGTTTATGTCTGTAGTGAGCTACACATCACTACTGTTTATGTCTGTAGTGAGCTACACATCACTGCTGTTTATGTCTGTAGTGAGCTACACATCACTGCTGTTTATGTCTGTAGTGAGCTACACATCACTGCTGTTTATGTCTGTAGTGAGGTACACATCACTGCTGTTTATGTCTGTAGTGAGGTATACATCACTGCTGTTTATGTCTGTGAGCTACACATCACTGCTGTGTATGTCTGTAGTGAGGTACACATCACTGCTGTTTATGTCTGCAGTGAGCTACACATCACTACTGTTTATGTCTGTAGTGAGCTACACATCACTGCTGTGTATGTCTGTAGTGAGGTACACATCACTGCTGTTTATGTCTGCAGTGAGCTACACATCACTACTGTTTATGTCTGTAGTGAGCTACACATCACTGCTGTTTATGTCTGTAGTGAGCTACACATCACTGCTGTTTATGTCTGTAGTGAGCTACACATCACTGCTGTTTATGTCTGTAGTGAGGTACACATCACTGCTGTTTATGTCTGTAGTGAGGTACACATCACTGCTGTTTATGTCTGTAGTGAGCTACACATCACTGCTGTTTATGTCTGTAGTGAGCTACACATCACTGCTGTTTATGTCTGTAGTGAGCTACACATCACTGCTGTTTATGTCTGTAGTGAGCTACACATCACTGCTGTTTATGTCTGTAGTGAGGTACACATCACTGCTGACCTGATGTAAGCTCCTTCATCCTGGGACCGTTCCCTGTGTCCAGGGAGACACAGTACCTCAGCCTGGTAATCAGACCTGCCATGGGAACAGTAACCAGAGCAACACACGTGCATGCACTCCAATCATCTCTGGTTCAAACACAATGTCATCAATATAAATAAAACCATCTTCCCCAGTCTCCGCCTCAGTGTGGGCGGGGCTTTAGCACAATGCTGTTCCCAACACTCTCCCAACACCATGTGTATTTGATCAAGACTATAAAACACTTCCATCACTTGCTCTGAATAAAGGTGAGGGAGAGAGTACTGGAGAGGATCGCACCGTGTTTACCAGCAAACCCAGAAGTGCTTGGCCGCCATACCTGCTGCGTTGTGCTGGTGATAATGGATGAGTTCTGGAATACTGGGGAACAGGTATTTTTCAGCCAGGTAAAACAAGGACTTTTCTGTCTCTCTGATCAAATAATGCTTGATCCTGGGATTTTTCTCCCCATTCGATCTGCATGAGAGTAATATTCCTCTAAAGAATCACATCATCAACATTCTAGCTCAGAGTCTCAGAGCAAAGTGTGAAACACAGTTCTTCTCAACATTAAACACACGAGGACATATCCATTAGAGTGTCATGAACTTTACCCTGGGGCTTTGGTAAATACGGACACCGTGTAGACACCTGCTTGTCGAGAGTCACGCACCATGAAAGCCCCCTCCTTGTCCTAAATAACAATATATATGACAGAGATTACATTCAAAACTGCTTTGATTAAAAACAGCCCTGCTTTGATGAAATACAGCCCTGTCTATAAAAATGTAAAAATGTAAATGTGCCTTATTTGTTAATTGTGATTTTTTTCACCACAATTGAAATTTGTCCTCTGCTTTTTACCCATCTGTGCAGTTAGAACACACACACATACACACACACACACACACACACACACACACACACACACACACACACACACACACACACACACACACACACACACACTAGTGATTTCTAGGGGGCTGTGGTGCACATGTGCCCACAGCGGTGGGCAGCCCTAGCCCGGCATCCGGGGAGCAGGTGGGGTTAGGTGCCTTGCTCAAGGGCACCTCAGTCATGGCCTCAGATCTGGGAATTGAACCCACGACCCTCCGGTCACAAGTTTTGTATCACCAGACCACGACTGCCCCAGTAGTCTATAGTAGAGTAATTTCCATGTTAATATTTGTACATTTTTCATTTTGTTGTTTTATGTCATGTAATATGTTGTTCTCTTGATACGTTTTTCAGAGATTAATTAAGGATTACATTTAAACAGCCAATACAGCTGTGACAGGAAGCTTCTTCGCCACACTGGTTTGCGTGTTCTGGCTATGTTTGAACTTTGCATGCACGCCCTGCAGTTGCAACCAGTGCACCGTGCAGAAACCCAGACAAGCTCTTCCCACTTCTGACAAATTTACCCACATTGCACTGCAAAGCCCCAAACTGTGAAAATGTGCACGGGAGGCATGTGCACTATTACCATTATGTAGTTTCATTTGACAGCCAAAATGAAAACTTTAACTGAACTTTAATTACAAATGAAACCGTGGTGATTACCTCTTTCATTAGCAATGCCTCAGCCTCTGCGCGGGCTATATCCTTGTTATACCATCTGTGGGAAGAACAAGCATAACTGCCTAATTAAGTGTGATTTAGTTTTAAGTAACTGTGATTTAGTCAGGCTGTGATCAAAAGACGTATGAAAGGCACTAAGAAAGAAAACTTTTGTTCCTAATGAATATTTAACGCATCTCCATGTAGTTTTGCATACGTAATTCATTACAAAAGTAAACACACAAAGGTTAAACATTAAGACTCAGACTTACTCATAATCTTCAATGCTTTTGAATGATTTGAACGAATCCTTTGAATGTTTCTCTGTAATGTACAAAAAAGGCACAGTTCCAATATTTCTGGACAGAGAGAGAGAGAGAGAGAGAGAGAGAGAGAGAGAGAGAGAGAGAGAGAAAGAGAGAGAGAGAGTTTTGATGAGTTGCAGCTAAAGAGATATGGAGTACATTACTGTACATCACCACTACAGATACAGATATATTTAACTCAGCTTTGATATCATCTTGAGGTCTGATACATATAGACTTCACAACCAGCTCCTCTAAAGTCTCTGTGGGGTCTGTGAATTATTGGTTAAGCACAAGCCTGTAAAAATAAACTGTAAATAAAGCCCCACCAACTGAATCCCACTTACAATGCCTAGAATACTTTCCAGGTACTGCTGCTAATTAAATGATTAATACAGATGGTTAATACAGAGGTAACATGCAGTGACAACACCGAATAAGATGAAATTATTTGTTGATTAATGCTTTCAACACAGTTGGCCAACACACCATCTATGACTGAACACACATCACCTTAAATTGTCTGGCCTGTGTTAGTATCTCCGATGGTACCAGGGGCGTATCTACAATTACAAGTTCCAGAATTCCAGTGACACAACACTGCTCACTGCTTAATAGAGACGACATAAGAAAATTCTCAGAATAAACATACATAGTCACATAGTGATTCTCAAAGTCTTACTTGACAAATACGCTTTACCAAACATTCCTAGCCAAGCACAAACACCCACCAAAACACTTATGCTAGCTCATTTGGGAATACCTTATGCTTTTCAATAAAATTTCCAAAATGCAAGAATACATACGGATATCATAGATATCATGTCTGTGAATCCATTAACCTTCTGCACTGTAATGCTTTTTGGAGAAAAAAAGTTGCAATGTGAACAATTAATATTATGTTTACAGGCCTAAATGAAACCAAAACTAAACATATTTGTAACAGGTTGCAGAACTGATTCTGTCATGACTTGTGGATATTAGATTGGGTCACTGTAATTCACTCTTTTAGCGCTGCTGTCATTAATAGCACTAAATATATTTCTGCAGCAGACAAGTCAAATCAACAGCCAAACCAGTGAAACCTCCAGACAATATCAGAAAACCAAGAACAATATCATTAAAACGGGTGACTCTCACACCTTGAATCCACATTTATTTACGTTCAATATGGCCCTTAAGTCAAAGTCTCTTTTTATTATCATGAACTTTTTACAAAAGAGACTAAATCCAGAAGAAATTGAGCAAATTACATTAACAAATCTAGAATTAAACAGAAAGTGATCTAGAGCTTCCACCACATTACATTACTTTTAAAGTCAAAGCAGCTTCTAAATTGAGATGGGGTGTCTCACACTTCCTGATATTTTCTGTTTACTACACTACATGGCGTAAACACAAAGCTGACCCCAACTGACCCACGACCATGTGTGTCTCACGTTACCTACGAGACGCAGATAGAAACATGGAATAGAGCAGCTGGATATTTTTTTGTAGAGCAGTTACAGATTTGGCCATGTGTTTGACGCCCCTCCACCCAAACGTACTGCAGAACTAAGACCTTTGGTTGAGAGCGTGTTTGGAAAGATGTGATTGTTTCAAAGCTGGTGCTAGTACAAACTAGCCATCTTTCATTCAGATCTTCTACCAACAATTCAGAGCATTAAAACATTTTTTAATTGGCATTACATATAATTGCTTCTCTTTATTAATAAATACAATTCATTAATTAATAACAAATTAAAAATAATAAAATTGAACCAGCCAGTATTCTCTAGCCAGCCAAAATTCTCTATTTTTACTTCTGACAGAACTACGCTTCTCTCTTGCTAAGAGTTAGCTAGTGAGCACATCTTGTGTGTCTGTATCCTACCGGCGCTCCATTTTCATTGGCTACACGTTCAGACTAGAGTCGGTGACCAGTGATATACACACTAGATCTACAATATTACATCCAGAGTCAGGTCGACAAAATCTAACGTCTGATACACTGCACACTGTTCTATTTCCTCTCCCGCGGTCTCCTCCAACTGACCACAGACTAGACTAGACGCCATTACAGGGCCCAACAACAGTGCCACTCGGGTAGTGAAATCCTGATTTAAGTGAAGTTTTGGGTTTTATCAGGGAGGGGTATTATCAGGGAGGGGGTATTATCAGGGAGCAGTATTATCAGGGAGCAGTATTATCAGGGAGGGGGTATTATCAGGGAGGGTTATTATCAGGGAGGGTATTATCAGGGAGGGGGTATTATCAGGGAGCAGTATTATCAGGGAGGAGTATTATCAGGGAGGGGGTATTATCAGGAGGGGTATTATCAGGGAGGGGGTATTATCAGGGAGGGGTATTATCAGGGAGGGGGTATAATCAGGGAGGGGTATTATCAGGGAGCAGTATTATCAGGGAGGGGTATTATCAGGGAGGGGGTATTATCAGGGAGGGGTATTATCAGTATCAGGGAGGGTTATTATCAGGGAGGGTATTATCAGGGAGGGGGTATTATCAGGGAGCAGTATTATCAGGGAGGAGTATTATCAGGGAGGGGGTATTATCAGGAGGGGTATTATCAGGGAGGGGGTATTATCAGGGAGGGGTATTATCAGGGAGGGGGTATAATCAGGGAGGGGTATTATCAGGGAGCAGTATTATCAGGGAGGGGTATTATCAGTATCAGGGAGGGGTATTATCAGGGAGGGGTATTATCAGGGAGGAGTATTATCAGGGAGGGGTATTATCAGGGAGCAGTATTATCAGGGAGGGGTATTATCAGGGAGGGGTATTATCAGGGAGAGGTATTATCAGGGAGGGGTATTATCAGGGAGGGGTATTATCAGTATCAGGGAGGGGTATTATCAGGGAGAGGTATTATCAGGGAGGAGTATTATCAGGGAGGGGTATTATCAGGGAGGGGTATTATCAGTATCAGGGAGGGGTATTATCAGGGAGGGGTATTATCAGGGAGGAGTATTATCAGGGAGGGGTATTATCAGGGAGCAGTATTATCAGGGAGGGGTATTATCAGGGAGGGGGTATTATCAGTATCAGGGAGGGGGTATTATCAGTATCAGGGAGGAGTATTATCAGGGAGGGGTATTATCAGGGAGGGGTATTATCAGTATCAGGGAGGGGTATTATCAGGGAGGTGTATTATCAGGGAGGAGTATTATCAGGGAGGGGTATTATCAGGGAGCAGTATTATCAGGGAGGGGTATTATCAGGGAGCAGTATTATCAGGGAGGGGTATTATCAGGGAGGGGGTATTATCAGTAT
This sequence comes from Brachyhypopomus gauderio, assembly GCF_052324685.1. Lineage (NCBI taxonomy): Eukaryota > Metazoa > Chordata > Actinopteri > Gymnotiformes > Hypopomidae > Brachyhypopomus > Brachyhypopomus gauderio. Next base: position 79,061 of record NC_135221.1, on the reverse strand, counting down.
CAGGGAGGGGGTATTATCAGTATCAGGGAGGGGTATTATCAGGGAGGGGGTATTATCAGGGAGGGGTATTATCAGGGAGCAGTATTATCAGGGAGGGGTATTATCAGGGAAGGGTATTATCAGGGAGGGGTATTAACAGGGAGGGGTATTATCAGGGAGCGGTATTATCAGGGAGGGGGTATTATCAGGGAGGGGGTATTATCAGTATCAGGGAGGGGTATTATCAGGGAGGGGTATTATCAGGGAGCGGTATTATCAGGGAGGGGGTATTATCAGGGAGGGTATTATCAGGGAGGGGGTATTATCAGTATCAGGGAGGGGTATTATCAGGGAGGGGGTATTATCAGGGAGGGGGTATTATCAGGGAGCAGTATTATCAGGGAGGAGTATTATCAGGGAGGGGGTATTATCAGGGAGGGGTATTGTCATGGAGGGGTATTACCAGGGAGGGGGTATTATCAGGGAGCGGTATTATCAGGGAGGGGGTATTATCAGGGAGGGGTATTATCAGGGAGCGGTATTATCAGGGAGGGGTATTATCAGGGAGGGGCTATTATCAGTATCAGGGAGGGGTATTATCAGGGAGGGGTATTATCAGTATCAGGGAGGGGCTATTATCAGTATCAGGGAGGGGTATTATCAGTATCAGGGAGGGGTATTATCAGGGAGGGGGTATTATCAGGGAGGGTATTATCAGGGAGGGGGTATTATCAGTATCAGGGAGGGGTATTATCAGGGAGGGGGTATTATCAGGGAGGGGGTATTATCGGGGAGGGGTATTATCAGGGAGGGGGTATTATCAGGGAGGGTATTATCAGGGAGGGGGTATTATCAGTATCAGGGAGGGGGTATTATCAGTATCAGGGAGGGGTATTATCAGTATCAGGGAGGGGTATTATCAGGGAGGGGTATTATCAGGGAGGAGTATTATCAGGGAGGGGTATTATCAGGGAGCAGTATTATCAGGGAGGGGTATTATCAGGGAGGGGGTATTATCAGTATCAGGGAGGGGGTATTATCAGTATCAGGGAGGGGTATTATCAGGGAGGGGGTATTATCAGGGAGGGGTATTATCAGGGAGCAGTATTATCAGGGAGGGGTATTATCAGGGAAGGGTATTATCAGGGAGGGGTATTAACAGGGAGGGGTATTATCAGGGAGGGGTATTATCAGGGAGCGGTATTATCAGGGAGGGGGTATTATCAGGGAGGGGGTATTATCAGTATCAGGGAGGGGTATTATCAGGGAGGGGTATTATCAGGGAGCGGTATTATCAGGGAGGGGGTATTATCAGGGAGGGTATTATCAGGGAGGGGGTATTATCAGTATCAGGGAGGGGTATTATCAGGGAGGGGGTATTATCAGGGAGGGGGTATTATCAGGGAGCAGTATTATCAGGGAGGAGTATTATCAGGGAGGGGTATTATCAGGGAGGGGTATTATCAGGGAGCGGTATTATCAGGGAGGGGGTATTATCAGGGAGGGTATTATCAGGGAGGGGGTATTATCAGTATCAGGGAGGGGTATTATCAGGGAGGGGGTATTATCAGGGAGGGGGTATTATCAGGGAGCAGTATTATCAGGGAGGAGTATTATCAGGGAGGGGGTATTATCAGGGAGGGGTATTGTCATGGAGGGGTATTACCAGGGAGGGGGTATTATCAGGGAGCGGTATTATCAGGGAGGGGGTATTATCAGGGAGGGGTATTATCAGGGAGCGGTATTATCAGGGAGGGGTATTATCAGGGAGGGGCTATTATCAGTATCAGGGAGGGGTATTATCAGGGAGGGGTATTATCAGTATCAGGGAGGGGCTATTATCAGTATCAGGGAGGGGTATTATCAGGGAGGGGTATTATCAGTATCAGGGAGGGGTATTATCAGGGAGGGGGTATTATCAGGGAGGGTATTATCAGGGAGGGGGTATTATCAGTATCAGGGAGGGGTATTATCAGGGAGGGGGTATTATCAGGGAGGGGGTATTATCGGGGAGGGGTATTATCAGGGAGGGGGTATTATCAGGGAGGGTATTATCAGGGAGGGGGTATTATCAGTATCAGGGAGGGGTATTATCAGGGAGGGGGTATTATCAGGGAGGGGTATTATCAGGGAGGGGGTATTATCAGTATCACCCTTTCCCCTCTGCCACCTGTTCTGGATATTCTAAATATTCAGCTCAAGGTTACTTTGGTGTTTTTATTATTATTAGGATTATGACTATTATTATTATTATTGTACAGTGGAGATCTTACAAATACATGTGCAAACTAAAACACCCAAGTGTCCACTTTTCCTTGCTAGTAGCCAATCAGAAACATGATATTGCAATGTGATATAACAGTGCATTCTTTATGTTGAATCACAGAAATATGTTGAGCTGAGTTCCTGGTAGGCAAAAACATATATTAATATAGTTTTTTTTCAAATATATTACCTTTTCCATATTTTCTCACTCATTTCATGAAAAAGATTTTAGGATTGTTTGATTTTCATGAGAAATCATAACTAATTACAGTATGTATTTGCTTAATATGCTCAAACAATAGCATGTCTGCCAACTGCCAAACCTACTGTAAATAACCAGACGTCTGACGTTAAGTCTGTGTCTGATGTCTAATTTGGTATGCTGTCCTAGGTGCACAGGTAGCGGCTCTGCTGGGGTTTTGGCGCAGGTAAATGCCATGTGGCTCTGCGTTCATATTGAGGGCAAAGTTCATATGAAAGAATGAAGTCACTGCACATGGATATTTACCCGTCTCTGTCCTTGACTCTCCACCAGTTGGGCTCTGAACTGTCAATCACAACGTACTCTTCATCCTTGTGCAGTGGAATGTCTGTATCTTCTTGAGGAACGAAGTTCTTCAGAGCCACCACAATCCTGTCCTCTGACGTGCTGACCCGACGCTGCAGGACAGACACACAAACAAACTCCACCACTATGTCCAGGAACGCAGAGAGGCACAACTGTGTTCACATGTGTCGGAACAGGAAAACGTAAACTGAATTACATAGTAAACATATACGCATATTAAAGGGAAAGTAACTGGTTTGTTTGGTGTGTTCACTAACCTGTGGGTCTGGTGTTGGAGGGAGAGGCTTTTTAGACGCTGTGGAAAGAAACACACCATCTCAGGACAGCAGGTTTTCTATCTCCATCACCAAGCCTTGACCACATCCATATATATATATGAGTGTATATGCTTAAAGATGCAGAAACCATCAGAGTGAAGACTTACCACACTCACTGGGGAAGTATTCACTGCAGCCAGCCGACTGCTTCTGTGGCCGGTCACAACATCTCCATCTACCATCTCCCCAGAAATCAGGGTGGTAGTACAGAGATACTTCGTTGTGTTTTGTTACTTTATGAGATAATAAAATAAGAGATGTTATGTTCTATTCGGTGCAAGAAAGTTAAACCATACAGAAGAATGAAATAACTATATGATTGTCATAAAACTGATAGCATACATATGTCTCCACAAAGTGTTTTTGTTATTGTTTATTACAAAACTCACCTTCTTTAAGTGCTCTCACCCACTTTAACCGACAATCATTGTCTGGTGCAAACACATAAAGATAGTAGCTGTCATAGACAACCTGTGAAGAAAATAAAAGTTATGCTGTTTATTTATTTATTTATTCATTTGTTTTTTAGAACCCCTTTTATACAACTAGAATAAATTTCACAGGATTCATGGTTCCCAGGAATGACAGATGTTTGTCATGCTACAGTTTCAACCAAGACCTCAAGCTCAGGATTACAGTACTCTCACCTGGAAAGGATACTTGAATTCACAGGGTATGGGGACGTTACTGCGCACTACCTCCACACATGTGATGTCGGACAGTTTGATGCAGCCCTTCTCAATGGGCTTTTTCTAAAGATAAAACATCCATTATTCTATTCTGCCCAACACATGCATTTACATGCAGTCATATGCTGACTGGGAAAAGGTTGAGATTAGATTATCTATGCCACTATGTTATGTTTTACTGATGTTCATAACTAGAAACGTTATTTAACTTGTATATAAAACGTATAAAAATCGCTTTGGTAGGTGTCATTTTTTTCAGTGGTACATTTCTGTTGTTAAAACATCTGAATATTCTTACCCCAGGGCGACGTTCAGAATACGTCAACTCCTCAGTGTTTAACACAAAATACCGTTCCTTATAATTGCAAGGCGAAGTCCGTCGTTTTTGCTGAGATTTCTTATATAAAGTAGCTTTAAGAATAACCCGTGGGTACATGTTAGACTGCAGGTCGTGGCGCTGCGCTGCAGATGTAGTGATGCTGCGTTAGTGCGTGAGGAGGGCTGACACCCTGGTGTGTGTGTGTGTGTGTGTGTGTGTGTGTGTGTGTGTGTGTGTGTGTGTGTGTGTGTGTGTGTACAGGTTTCCGGAGAGGATATGGATAACCACTTCCTGACACACAGGCCCATTTCACACACGCTCCACGTTTAATTGCACCTTCTTGAAATAAAACTTTTGCACTAACGTTAATGATATTACTAGTTCATATTATTTTAACTTCTGCCGAACGGTAAATATAAGAATTGTCATTTTGATGAAGCAGCCCATTAAGAAACAATCCCAAACAAAATGTGTGTTTTTAATACCCTTTTTGAACATGCCATATAAAAACGTTTATTTCTTATTCATACATAAATTAGGGAGATTAAACAGAACACGCTAATAAATTTTTTAAAATTCGCCTTAATGTTGCATTTAAACACAAGCGGATACAAACGCAGGTAAGCCACTTCATTGTTTTGAATCCCATCCTTTAAAAAACCACCAATGGCCTTTTCCGTTCTTACGGTTGCCTTGTCCAATCGGAAGGCTCCATATTCTAACGTGCCTAAAGGGACGCGTTGGGTCCAGTTCCCTAGCTGCTAACAGCTAGCCATGTTGTCTGGTACGCTGTAGAAAGAGGGAGTGTTAAATACACCTCGGCTGAACGTCGGGTGAGTATTCGTGTGAATCTCAATGTGAAGTGGTGTATTTTAACACGAACAGCGAGTTAAAGCGGGTTTAGATCTGGACCGCTTGCTTTGTGGTCTAAACACTCAACGTAGCTAGCTTAGCTTAGTTAGCTTAGCCACACAGCTAGCCGTTGTTACACAGAACATCAAACACAAATCTACACACGGGAGTAATTATATCATACTGTATACACACATGTATGTGTAGTTATCTGATCATTAATGTCACTATCGTTCACGAGGGGAGTTTGTTGGGTAGCTAACCGTGCTAGCCTAGCCAGTAGTAGGTGAGTAACTACACACATGTGGGTGGATAACTACACACACACACACACATTCACACACACCTGGGCCTCTGGACTAACTCACGTTTTTACATTAATAACATGTTGCTTCTCGTTTGGTTTAACTGTTAACGGTGTTTCTATTTCCTGTGTAAGGCAGTTGAACTAGCCAGTGGTTTATTTGAGGTCGTTATATATTATATTACGTACTTTTATAGTACAGGACGGTAGGAAACGTTACATCAATACAACAAATGAAAGTAATAGTCATTTAGTGGACCTAATGTATTAGATACAGCGCTCATGTATCGTATGTGATCTGCACTAGATTAAGAGAGGCTGGTTTGCAGGAACATTATGGTGCACAATTCAATTTCAATAGCTTTAATCTTTACGTTTGTAGAGAGGTTTGCCTTTTAGCAGCTTCGAGATAAACAAATCTATCTACAAACATACATACACTGTTGTGTTGGCATAACTTAATCCATATATCCATGGATTTAGTTAACTGCTCATATTACCAACATGTCTGACAGACTTCATTTCTGTTGTCGTTCACCAGACACTCAGGATGGGTGAGCCACAGCAGGTGAGCGCCCTGCCTCTGCCCCCGATGCACTACATCAAGGAATACACGGACGAGAATGTGCGGAAAGGCCTGGCCCCTAAACCCCCCCCTCCCATCAGGGACAGTTACATGATGTTTGGCAACCAGTTCCAGTGCGACGACCTCATCATCCGCCCCCTGGAGAGCCAGGGCATCGAGCGCCTGCACCCCGTGCAGTTCGACCACAAGCGGGAGTTGAAGAAGCTCAACATGTCCATCCTGGTCAACTTCCTGGACCTGCTGGACATCCTCATCAAGAGCCCCGGCAGCATTAAACGGGAGGAGAAGCTGGAGGACTTGAAGCTGCTGTTCGTGCACATGCACCACCTCATCAACGAGTACCGCCCCCACCAGGCCAGGGAGACGCTGCGCGTGATGATGGAGGTGCAGAAGCGCCAGAGGCTGGAGACGGCCGAGCGCTTCCAGAAGCACCTGGAGCGGGTGGTGGAGATGATCCACGGGTGCCTGGCCTCGCTGCCCGACGACCTGCCCCAGTCCCACCCGGCCGTGGCTGCTGGGGTCAGTGGCCTGCCGGGAGCTCCAGGGTCAGGGGGGAACCTGAGGCTGAAGACGGAGCCCATGGACCTGGGGGGCACTGGTGTGAGCTGTGCGGCAGCAGACAGGGACAAACACGCACCGGCCACCAAAAGGCAGAACGTGTGGGATAAAGATGCAGCGATGTGCAGTATTATAGATGAAATGACTTGATGATACGTTTACTGCATTTGGCTTTTTGAGGTTTTGACTTTTCTTTGTCTCGACTGCTACATCAAAGATGCATTACAGTAATAAACTGTTGACACACAAATTAAAATTGGAGACTGGACCCCATGGTGAAATCGACATCTAAATATTGTATGAAAAGAAATAAAGCTTGTTAAATAAGGGCTGAAATGTCTTGATGTATAAAAATAAAGCTGATGGTATGCGATGGTGTGCGATGTTAATTTTAATTTAATAATGTGCCATATTTGTCAATTGTGATTTTTCACTGCAATCGAAATTTGTCCTCCATTTTTAAGTAAGGTTGAAGTAAAGGAGTGTACTCTGAACGTCCCCATCACACACTGCAGACACCAGCGTCTCGTAACAGCATGACACAGGCACATGAAACCACAGAACACCGTTAACCCATCTGTGCAGTTAGAACACACACACACACACACACAAGTGATTACTAGGGGGCTGTGGATAACATGTGCCCAGAGAGGTGGGCAGCCCTAGCCCGGGGAGCAGTTGGGGTTAAGGTGCCTTGTTCAAGGGCACCTCAGTCATGGCCTCAGGTCTTGGAATCGAACCCACGACCCTCCGGTCACAAGACCAGTTCCCTACCACAAGACCATGACTGCCTTTAACTAGTGGATTCTAACACGACACTAATGCCTGTTGTTATATTGAAAGAGCTGGAGGATTACAGCTCACTGCTGCCCCCTACAGGAAGTAATGAGCCTATCTAGATATTGTTAAGATACCTGAACATAGGTAACAAGGAAGTGATTAATGTGGAACAAAAGGCAGGAATGAACCTCTTGAATTATCCACATTTAGACTCCACACACCTAGAGTCCACACACCCTAAACTTCACACACACGTAGGCTTCACCTCTTAAGAGTGGCACATGCTTCAAACGTAAACTCACGAATGAGTGAACCGCGCCTGTGATGCTATGAAATTATATTTACCGGAGACAATTTCATATTTTTAGAACTCACTAATAAGCACACGTGATATGAGTCGTTTCTTAACCTTTTATAACTGTCCTAATAAATCAGGTTAAACTCATTGAAATTATGACGGATTATGAAACGCAAACGTTGGCGTTTCACAACAGGGTGGAAGGCGGAGCTCTCAGCCAATAGGAAGCGCGCTGCTTCGTCACGTGATTGTTTTATTTATGTAACTCCGTGTTGTGAGAATGAACCCGAGTTCCTCCGCGTCCACATATTCACGTCCTCTAGCAGAACCGTGGGGAGATCATCTGATCTTTCTGCTCGCCCTTGGTGGACTTAGGCGCAGTGAAGACAGCTGAAGCCACGGTGTGAACCAGATCATCACGCAGGAAAAGGGAAAACGATATAACGCACATAAGCAGATATATGACACTGGACCACATCTACAAGCAGATGTTCAGAAGTGGAGGAGATGTTAGGAAGCTGCTCCACCCGTAACAGGTGCGGTTGTGAAGAAGCTGCTTTCACCACGTAAGTGTCCAGGAGATGCGATGAGATCCTTATAAACGTGCAGACTGCGCGTTACTGAACTTGAGCCCAGTCCGCTCACACCACACGGCCCAAACTTCACCTCCACCTTCAACTTTCCTCTGGATCTTCAACGAGAAGTTTGTCAACTATGGACCTTCTAGCGTGTCCGATGTGCCTGTTTCTTATGTGCGAACCGGTGACGGTGAGCTGCGGTCATTCGTTTTGTCGGAGGTGTTTGGACGCGTGTCTGCCATCGAGGTGTCCAGCCTGCAAGGACAGGTTCAAACACAGGGACGCGAACGGCACCAAGAATAATGTTTTACTCTTGAACATCATTCAGAAATGCTGCCCTGAACAGACCAAACTGACGTGCCACATACGAGGCAAGCTGAAGACCTGCGAGTTCACAGAGGCGCTGCGCATGGCGGATGAGGGGATCCAGATGGGTGAGACTCAGTTTCTCCACGCGTGACCCGTAGTTATCTGCACACATAACCCGTAGTCGCTACAATCTTGCATTGTATAACGTGAGTACACAAATACAATTACGCAAGCATAAAGTATGCATATTGACTTTTCACACTCATTATACATCTTTTGCATATTCAATGGTGAGGGCGTTGGGCAGGTATGTTGAATGTGTTGGAAGTTAACACAGGGGTGCAGAATTCTAACACATTCCCAAAAAGGGCAGGTCGGCAGTCAAGGCTTAAATTGTGCACCAAATTCTCGCCTGTAGTAATTAGATCAAGATTGTTGGTGTTGGCTTTCTCCCAGACACAGAGAGGAAGTGATTTTTGAGAGCACCAGTGGTTTCATAAGATGTGGGCTGTTATTAAAAGGTTAATGAAGTGGTGTGGTGTGGTTAGTACAGCGCTGATGGAATTTGAGCGTTGAAACTTAAACCTTGCCCTCTGTGAGACATGGTGTCATAGTTTTAGCTGAGGTGGTACAGAGCAGAAATAACACATTGCATCCTTTAGGGATTTTTAGCTGCAAAATATGGGTTACCCTGAATGGTGAAAGCTACAAGAACACGATCCTTCTGGAGTCCACAGAGTTCATAGATTTCAGGTACACCCACGTGGAGATGTTGATCAGGTGGATTACGGTTGTGCTGATGAGGATATTGATTGATTAAAGGTGACACTGATAATGTCTCATTAAGGGAAAATGTATGTTGACATTGATTACCTGATCACCTGATCACTAATGTTGATATTGGTTTTTTTTATGATTATAAAACTGTTGTACAGATGAGAATAATTTGGCATTGGAACAAAGTGTTTGTTATTATTTACCTGCTGAATCTCACATGTGTAACACATGCTGCTGATACGTGTGCTGCTGATACGTGTGATTCTGTGCGTGTGCTGCTGTGCGTGAGATTCTGATACGTGTGATTCTGTGAGTGTGCTGCTGGTGCGTGTGCTGCTGGTGCGTGTGCTGCTGGTGCGTGTGCTGCTGGTGCGTGTGCTGCTGGTGCGTGTGCTTCTGTGCGTGTGATTCAACATGCTGGAACGTTTACAGACACATGCTGGGCTGTATTCCCAGTTCCGCACATGGCCGTGTTCTATAGATCACTGATCCAGTCACAGACAGCACTGCCTGTAGTGAGCCAACCAGAGCTGAGGGAGTTTGTGTGAGTGTTGGGTCACTGGTGGGGCAGGTGTGAGTGTTGGGTCACTGAGGGGGCAGGTGTGAGTGTTGGGTCACTGGGGGGGCAGGTGTGAGTGTTGGGTCACTGAGGGGGCAGGTGTGAGTGTTGGGTCACTGGGGGGCAGGTGTGAGTGTTGGGTCACTGGTGGGGCAGGTGTGAGTGTTGGGTCACTGGGGGGGCAGGTGTGAGTGTTGGGTCACTGGGGGGCAGGTTTGAGTGTTTGGTCACTGAGGGGGGGCAGGTGTGAGTGTTGGGTCACTGAGGGGGCAGGTGTGAGTGTTGGGTCACAGGGGGGGGGGGGCAGGTGTGAGTGTTGGGTCACCGGGGGGGGGGGGGGGGGGGCAGGTGTGAGTGTTGGGTCACCGGGGGGGGGGGGCAGGTGTGAGTATTGGGTCACTGGGGGGGCAGGTGTGAGTGTTGGGTCACTGAGGGGGCAGGTAAACCCCAGTATCCCAGCACCCCAGTGTTCTCAGCTGGGCCACCACACATTGGTCACCTGTCTGATGGTGGTGTTCCTCCACCCTGCAGCTCCTGCTGATTTGAGTCTGAAGGTGTGGCGGGTGGAGGCCAACATGGGGCTACACCGCTTCTCTGACGCCCTGCAGGACCTGGAGGACTTGTGCTACGCCCGGCCCAACTGGACTGAGGTACACACACACACCAACCACACACACCAACCACACACACACACCAACCACACACACACACCAACCACACACACACACACACACCCACACACCCACACACACACACACACACACACACACACACACACACACACACTTCTTTAACTTGAAGTAAGAGAAGGTGTTGAGCTGAGAGTAGTAGGGTTTCCCCACAGTGATGCTTGTCCACACTCTCATGGTCTTCCAGGGATTCTTCCGCAAAGGCAACGTGCTTGTGGAGATGGGGAGGAAGACTGAGGCTCTCCTACAGTTCTCCCACTGTCTGAAGCTTCAGGAGGACTTCGCCCCTGCTAAGAACCAGATCAAGAAGGTACGGTGGAGCATCTCAGCCATGCTAATGCACATTATGCTGTTCTTCACTGGACTGAGCTGGATTCCTCATGTTCCTGGACAGATCTTGGAAGCGGAGGGCATGGACATGCCAGAGGAGGTCCCGCAGGTCCTGCACGTGGTGACGGAGTTCCTTAAGGAGCCCCGCCTCAGCCCTGACGCCCTGGGGGGCGTGAGTCCCCCCGCCCTGGGGCAGCTAGCCCTCCACAACCACCTGGAGGACAATGTGGTGCCGGTCAGTTAAGAAGGATCTAGAAGGTGAAATAGAAGTAAGGGCGTGTCAACAGGGCGTTGATTGACAGGTCTTCTCTCTCCAGCAAACGCCACCTGAAGTCAAGCAGGACCCCAGAAGTGAGTACTGCTTGAGTCTGTGCCAGGCTGTGGTCTTCCTCCCAGCTCCAGAGGATGACGAGGAACCAATGATGAAGGAGATGAACGGCCAGACGAGAGGTCATTAAAGACGCTGGTTGATAGTGACATAAATGATCTTATTTACTGGCATTAGGTTCTAGTTTTTGGCATGTTTCATGGGTTTTGAGGTCAAGGAGGTGAAGCATCACAAACAGTAGTTTGTGTCATTAGTAACGACTCCTCACACACAGCAGAAATACAAACTCACAGTTACATGATGGCAGAGAAATGGAGCGATGGAGGGAGTGCAGTAAGTTCATAAACTCATCATAGCTGTGGAACATACTGCAGGTACCAGTGCGCAGTATACAGTATATATGACTGCAGTATGTAGTATACAGTATATACTAAGTGCAGTATGTAGTAGGGGTGTATTCAACTAAGGATGTTCATAGTCGAATATGATTCGTCAGCTTTTCCCTTTAGTCGACTAATAGTCGAATCAGGTTTTTAAATTTTTTACATTTTATTTAGAGCACCTTAAACGGGATCCCGTTCTCATTCAGGACTTTTTTCCTCTTCAGAGTAAAAACCTAAAACACTCAGATAAATGAATAAACACGGTAGGTTGGCTTTATTCAGCTTTTATTTATTTACTTATTTATTTTTTAATGAAACGTTAGAGAACATTAACCGTCAGAGCGCATTGCGCATATCGAACTGTCAAATAAAATATGCCTGCCTGAAAATATTTTTTTAAATGCCACACAACAGCAAAAAATATAAGGAAAGGTTCAAGTAACGTGGTTTAAAAAGCAAACAACAAAAAATGTTTATAGGCTTACTTGCCGAGACGCACCGTGACGAGACGCGACGACACGACCGAAACGACAAACGGCTGAACTGTTTTTTTCGCCTTACGCGTTTTAAATGGTATGCCATGTTGGTTGTTGTCGTGTGAAATGAAAGAAAGTTAATGACATGACTTGCACTTTACTTTGTTTGATTCATCTTTATCTTTTTCAAAATACTTTTGAAGTTTTTCAGTAGCCGTTATAATCTCGGCAGATGCCGTGCGTATCCTGTAGCGTGTTCAGCTCCGCTCGTTTGGATTGTGCAACTGCAGGGTGTGATTTATTAATGTGTAGTAAGGAAGATGCCTATTGTTAATGCGCAAACATCATTTAAAAATATTTATTAAAAGAAATTAGGATGATTTTATTTGACAAAAGGCTATATATAACGAAAACAAAGACATTTCATGTAACAACTAATGCTTAGCATCATCCTTGGGCACCCCCATGCAGTTAGAAAGGTACATTCGACTATGACGTTCATAGTCGACTAGGGGGTATAGTCGACTATAGTCGAATCAGCGACTATTGCAGGTCACCCCTAGTATGTAGTATACAGTATATACTGAGTGCAGTATGTAGTATACAGTATATACTGAGTGCAGTATGTAGTATACAGTATATACTGAGTGCAGTATGTAGTATACAGTATATACTAAGTGCAGTATGTAGTATACAGTATATACTGAGTGCAGTATGTAGTATGCAGTATGTAGTAAAACCCTGATCATACCTGGACATGAGTGCAGTGTTGATCTCCTGTGTCTGGGTTGTGCTGTTTCTCCTGTGTTCCTGCTGTAGGCTCGTGCGGTGTGGACCGTGCCTGCTGCTTCGATGTTCTCACGCTGGCTGACTTTGAATGTCCTCTGTGCATCAGGTGTGTGCAGGTGTCCTCCGACACAGAGACGCACGCCCAGCTGCCCGCACGCACGTGTAGAGACGCTTCACTACAGAACCTGCTGCAAAATAGGCGCCTAATTCTGTTGCTGTGTTTAAGTGCACTGCAGCAATCTAAACTGCTTTGTCCTGGCCTGCTGGTTGTGGGTTTGAATGACTCGGAGTAGTGTGTTGTAGAAGTGGTCTGAATAGTGGTACTTAAACACATCCTTGAACAGTCTCCATCACATGGTCATTGTTGCTAAGACTGTATCACATGGTCACTGTTGCTAAGGCTGTATCACGTGGTTACTGTTGCTCAGGCTGTTCTATGAGCCGGTCACCACTCCCTGTGGTCACACCTTCTGTAAGACCTGCATCGAGAGGAGTCTGGACCACAACCTCCACTGCCCCCTCTGCAAACAGCCCCTGCAGGAGGTGAGAACTTCCTGTGAAACATATTCAGTAGAGTAGCTCTCCAGTGTGAGAGTAATGTGTAGGGTGGGGGGTTTTCCATGCCTTTTCACTCTGCCACCTTTTACAATTATATACAATTATATTATAAGAGTTTAACGAAGAGTTTAACGAAGAGTTTAGCTCAACGTAACTCAGCATCTCTTTTGAGATTTGTAGCTTTTTGTACGACTGTTTGAGTCTGAGTTGTGTCTCTGGCCTTCACCGATGGACCTGCTCTTTCTGTACTGTTGTAAATAGTTACCGTCTGGTTTCCTGTGTTAGTTCTTTAAGAACAGGAAGTACCAGGCCACGGTGCTGCTGCAGGACATGGCGAGACGTCTCTTCTCCCAGCAGCTGGAGGAGAGGAAACAGGTGCACGACGCAGAGATGTCGGAGCTTTCAAAGTGAGCCACACACACTGTGCTCGCCAAACACACACGCACACGCACACTGTGCTCGCCAAACACACACGCACACTGTGCTCGCCAAACACACACGCACACTGTGCTCGCCAAACACACACGCACACTGTGCTCGCCAAACACACACGTGTTCCAAACACACACACATTCCAAATACACACACACGTTCCAGTGTTCCCCTAATACCATTTTCATGCAAAATCTGAAATCTTTGAGGATCTCAACACACTGTGTGTAGTATCAGAAAAATAAACATTATTTTTAATGTAAATGATAAATGATGATGAATCTTTTGCAGTGTATTGAATGTGAGCTGGGCTGTGATGTTGTGGTTTGTAACCAGTCCTCATCTGAATGGTGTGATGGTGTGAGTGTAAGAGTGTAGAGACGGGAGCTTCCCCAGCTGTAGGGCTGGAGGTGACGGCTTCTCTCCTGCAGGTTCACTCTTCTCTCCTGCAGGTTCACTCTTCTCTCCCGCTGGTTCACTCTTCTCTCCCGCTGGTTCACTCTTCTCTCCTGCAGGTTCATTCTTCTCTCCTGCAGGTTCACTCTTCTCTCCTGCAGGTTCACTCTTCTCTCCTGCTGGTTCACTCTTCTCTCCTGCTGGTTCACTCTTCTCTCCTGCTGGTTCACTCTTCTCTCCTGCTGGTTCACTCTTCTCTCCCGCTGGTTCACTCTTCTCTCCCGCTGGTTCACTCTTCTCTCCTGCAGGTTCACTCTTCTCTCCCGCTGGTTCACTCTTCTCTCCCGCTGGTTCACTCTTCTCTCCTGCAGGTTCACTCTTCTCTCCTGCAGGTTCACTCTTCTCTCCTGCAGGTTCACTCTTCTCTCCCGCTGGTTCACTCTTCTCTCCTGCAGGTTCACTCTTCTCTCCTGCTGGTTCACTCTTCTCTCCTGCTGGTTCACTCTTCTCTCCTGCTGGTTCACTCTTCTCTCCCGCTGGTTCACTCTTCTCTCCCGCTGGTTCACTCTTCTCTCCTGCAGGTTCACTCTTCTCTCCTGCAGGTTCACTCTTCTCTCCCGCTGGTTCACTCTTCTCTCCCGCTGGTTCACTCTTCTCTCCCGCTGGTTCACTCTTCTCTCCTGCAGGTTCACTCTTCTCTCCCGCAGGTTCACTCTTCTCTCCTGCAGGTTCACTCTTCTCTCCTGCAGGTTCACTCTTCTCTCCTGCAGGTTCACTCTTCTCTCCCGCAGGTTCACTCTTCTCTCCCGCAGGTTCACTCTTCTCTCCTGCAGGTTCACTCTTCTCTCCTGCAGGTTCACTCTTCTCTCCTGCAGGTTCACTCTTCTCTCCCGCTGGTTCACTCTTCTCTCCCGCTGGTTCACTCTTCTCTCCCGCTGGTTCACTCTTCTCTCCCGCTGGTTCACTCTTCTCTCCCGCAGGTTCACTCTTCTCTCCTGCAGGTTCACTCTTCTCTCCTGCAGGTTCACTCTTCTCTCCTGCAGGTTCACTCTTCTCTCCTGCAGGTTCACTCTTCTCTCCCGCAGGTTCACTCTTCTCTCCCGCAGGTTCACTCTTCTCTCCCGCAGGTTCACTCTTCTCTCCTGCAGGTTCACTCTTCTCTCCTGCAGGTTCACTCTTCTCTCCTGCAGGTTCACTCTTCTCTCCCGCTGGTTCACTCTTCTCTTCCTCTTCTCTCCAGCTTGACCAAGGATGTTCCCATCTTCGTGTGTACGGTGGCGTACCCGAATATTCCGTGTCCGCTCCACGTCTTCGAGCCGCGATACCGGCTGATGATACGACGCTGTATGGACACCGGAACCAGGAGGTTCGGCATGTGCACCTACGAACACGGCAAAGGGTACGATGCTGTGGGCCGGCGAGAGACCCTAACCCCTAACCCCTAACCCTAGCTCAGAGACACAGGGGCACAGAGACACAGGGGCACAGAAGCAGCTGATCATGTCATGCGGTGTGTGTGTGTCATGTCATGCGGTGTGTGTGTGTGTGTGTGTGTGTGTGTGTGTGTGTGTGTGTGTGTATGTGTGTGTGTGTGTGTATGCTGCGAGGCTTCAGTCCGTCATGTCCTGGTGTAGGTTCATGCTTGAGAAGAACCATTTACATTACATCATCTATTGGAGCCCTTAGTAAAGTAAAGTAAAGTAAAGTAAGCTCGCCAGACTGTTTCTAGACATATTTAAAATGAATGCCAGACAAGCCTGTCCCCAATTTAAACATAATGTGAAATTGGTGAAAATGCACTAGATTGGCAACATAACTGAACCCATAACTGAACCCAAACTGAA
This sequence comes from Brachyhypopomus gauderio, assembly GCF_052324685.1. NCBI lineage: Eukaryota > Metazoa > Chordata > Actinopteri > Gymnotiformes > Hypopomidae > Brachyhypopomus > Brachyhypopomus gauderio. Next base: position 63,098 of record NC_135221.1, on the reverse strand, counting down.
CCCATAAGTGAACGTCCCTGTCACACCATGGAAGACGTGGTACATACACTCTGTACTGTGGACACATGTGGACATGTCTGATGATTACACAGCACCTGTAGAGCAGTATTCTGTTTCAGGGACTAGTTTGAAAAGGGTTTCAATCAATCAGCCACAACAACAAAACGGTATTTATGGAATGATTTATATTTGCAAAGTTGTCAGTCTGCTTGAAATTACAGCATTTTTTCTTTATAAGTTAATTATGTGAAGAGATTCAATTTGACATCATTCATGCAAGAATTCCCACTTATTTCACCAAGAAATAATAGTTCTGATATTAGTTCTGCAAATTAAGCAAACCCCTGGCTGTGTGTGTGTGGTGGTGGTCCAGGTTTGCAGATTACGGCTGTATGCTGGAGATCCTGGATCTGGACCTGCTCCCAGACGGACGATCCTACGTTGACACGGTGGGCGGCAGTCGCTTCCGTGTCCTGCGCAGGGGTCACCGTGACGGCTACCACACGGCCGACGTGGAGTACCTGGAGGATCACAAGGTCTGACCCTGAAAGGCCCGGCACAGCCCGCCGTAGATTACAGCCCGTCCGCTGCCCTGGGTCTGCGCTAGCTGCCCATGTCTGCCCCCGTCTGCCCCCCTCTGACCTGTGGACACACCCAGCGGTCTACGCTTTGGTGACTGCATCAGTGTTCTCACGACGCTGTCCTGGCTCCCTCTGAGACAGGAGAGTCCTGGACGCTCCCTCAGCACTGGGGTGGACGTGTGTGTGTTGTGGACAGGAACTCTGGGGCTGTACTGTGTACTGAAGCTCGGTTTACTGTGATGTTCTGTGATTTAGGACAGTAAGCTGGTGAAAAACCCAGACCAAGAGTTTCTTCTGGGATCTTTTAGATACTTGCTAAAATTGTGGGAAGATGGCTAGCATGTCTGCTGTTCTCTAGTCATGAGTGTGTGTGTGTGTGTGTGTGTGTGTGTGTGTGTGTGTGTGTGTGTGTGTGTGTGTGTGTGTGTGTGTGTGTGTGTGTGCGCGTGTGTTCCACACAGACGGATGGGGCGGAGCTTGAAGTGCTGCAGCGTCTCCATGACAGCGTGTACCAGCAGGCGTGTGATTGGTACGTTCGCCTCAACAGCCGCATCCGCGAGCAGATCAGCCAACAGTACGGAGACATGCCGGAGAGAGAGGACCACGTCCAGGTGAGGGGGGGACACACGTCCAGGTGAGGGGGGGGACACACGTCCAGGTGAGGGGGGGGGACACACGTCCAGGTGAGGGGGGGACACACGTCCAGGTGAGGGGGGGACACACGTCCAGGTGAGGGGGGGGGGGACACACGGGTCTTTGCAGCTGCAGTGATCCACACATCAGACTGCGGCAGAGCAGACAGCAGGTACCCCCTATGGACTCTCTTCACTTAGTGTATGTGTACGTGTGTGTGTGTGTTTCAGGCCTCTCCCAATGGTCCAGCCTGGTGCTGGTGGTTGTTGTCTGTGCTGCAGTTAGATCCTGCCTACCAGACCACAGTCCTGTCTCTCACGTCCCTGCGGGAACGACTGGGACACCTGCGCATTGTGCTGGAGTATTTCTCACAGAGCTAGACCACACACACACACACACACTCACACATATACGCACACACACACACACACACACTCACACATATACGCACGCACACACTCTCACACACGCGCACACACACACACACACACACACGCTCACACATGCACACACGCGCACACACACACACACACACACACATGGGGCTACCTGTTTTTATTTCTTCACAGTTAATGTGCAAGCTGGAATGGCTTTGTCTGAAACTCATGATGGACATCCAGGAGATCTCTTCATCCAGGGGATCTCTTCATCAAGGAGATCTCTTCATCAAGGAGATCATTTTCTCTAGACTTAGCCTTCATGTAAAAGCACCTCTTTATTTTTGCTGGATTGGAAAATGTACTGAATATACTGAATAGGTTTGGGCTTGACTGTAGTGTACTTTAATGTCAAAATTGTATTGATTTTTGAACGGCTGTGTTTACTTCTGTTGTTATAGAGGATCTTGGTAACATATGAACACCAGTTAGTCTATATTGGCAATACAAAGAGCCCCATGGAAGTGAAACACTGATTAATTATGAACCTGTCTCCCCTTCTCAGACGAAAACACACACGTTCTGTCCATCCAGCCGTGGTGTAAACCATCAGACTTACAGCCTTTGGCATTAGGGTCAGCAGCTCTGGTTTACTCTAAGAACACATCCTTAGATTTTACCAGACCATAACAATTTGAATTTAGAATTTAGACCATAGAATTTAGTTTTGAAAAAGAGAAGAAGTCTTCTAGGGTTTGTTTGTCACTGTCGGGCCTGTTGAGACCAGGACGTGCCTGTTGTCCACGAGATTCACAATGTTGAAGACGACGGGTGTACTGGGTGAGACACTTTCTGTGCTGTTATGAGAAGATCATCCTGACCATTCAAGCAAAGTAAAAAAACAAAACAAAACCAAGTGCATGTTGGAGTAAGAGTGTGAGTACAATAACAGCTTTAGGGAACAACCACAACCCACACACACACACATACACCGCATCAGCAACACTGCAGATTCTGGTTGAAAGCTGTTAGCTGTGCTGGCTTTTGCTTGTAAGATGAGCATTACGTTTAAAGAAGGATTTGGGGCACACTGGCCCAGCCAGAGAAAAGAAGAGTGGTGTGCAGAATACACACGATGACTGATCACAGGCAGGATTGTCCCGAGGCAGGACATGGTCCTGTTGGAGTAAGGACACGGTCCTGTCCTGGTCCATGTCCATCAGAGCTTTCAGGACATCTCAGTTTATTTGAATGGGATTAGTGCCTTCGGCTCTAACGCCGTAATCTGGACACTAGGGTGCTCTCATGGTCCTGAATGTCTGTGTGTGGAATGTTAGCTATTGATGTGCTATGATATTAACATATTACCTATGACTTGCTTTTATGCACGCACAAGAAAATAAGCAAGAAAAGTCTATTTCCTACAGAAGTATATGCCCTAGTTTTTCTTTAATATATTTTTAGATTCTTTCTTTGGATAAAAGCATTGTTGCGATGTTGTAGTCCTAAGCGCCTTGAGATGGTGTTTTTCTGCACAGCACTAGAGTTATAATGAGGGGGAACGATAATGATATAGAATAATTGTACATCCAGGACCCTGAAATAGGTGAAAGAACTGCTCTGATGAATAGACCTTGTTGTTTTGTTAATGTAGCAGTCTGGAGTGGTCTGGCAACCGTAGTTGTTTCTACGAAGCACAGATAATAAAGGGACAATAATTTGGGTGTTGAATAATTTTATTTAAATCAATTCAATTCTCTCTCTCTCTCTCTCTCTCTCTACCATGTAATCCACTGAGGGCTAAATGAGACATCTAAATGCAATAAGCAGCACTTGTAAACCCATCAGTATAGCTCCTTAGATTCTGTTGAATAATATGGGTGGGGCTGGGGGAGGGGCCAGGGGTTGGGGGTGGGGCTACAGTGTAACCCAGGCTACCAGGTCCTTCAGTACGCTTGGCAGGCCAGAACAGGACTCCAGATGCTCAGAAGATGTTCGGTCTCAGCTAAACCTCCTCTGTACCCTTAAGAGAGTGACAGAGTGAGAGAACGTGAAGGTTTAATGATCAATAAACGCTGCACCTGTTTCAACACTACCTGAACCGCCAGATCATGAGACTCGAGGTTATGAGGTAATATTGTAGGTTATGAGGTAATATTGTAGGTTATGAGGTAGAGTTTAGCATCATTAGACCTAACATAAGCCCCAGTAGTTTAACCTGAAGTTACTTCTTGGAATGAGTTTAGAAATAAAAACTTTCCTTTTACCATAGGTAATAGTCAAAAAGTAAAAATATTTAGTTTTGATATCTTCTATTTATAAATTATTTTGGTTTCTGTTTTAGGAATAATTTCTCATTTGTGGTTCACCACTTTAGTCAATTATTTCTGATAACCCTTAAGTAATACATTAGTGTACTCGTGTGCTTAGTATACTAATTTAATATAATGCCAAATTAACCACCAGATGGCGACATAACACCGCTGAATACGTTTAAATGGGACACTGGGGACATAATTTCTTATCTTGCCCAGGAACATTAACGGAATTAACGCCTTCGGTTCTGTTAGTTCTGTTACGATGCAGGTTTTTTTTATCGTGTAATGTTCACACACTTCCAATCGATCCTAAAGGTTTCTAAGTCAACAAAGAAAGGAAACGGCACACGGGCTCCGTAGAACAGGTCGTGCAGGCTGGGTCGAGGAGCGCTTGACCCGGTGCCGACGACCTGTGTGGGTCACACGGAGATCAATGTGAGGGCACCACGACACCAGCGGCCTATTGATCCGGCACGGAGCAGAAACAAAGGAGGATGTAAATTGGCTCACAGAGTTTTCTGCTCGTGCATCACATGATGTTATGTGTAAAGTCAAACTATGAAAATAATACGTTGGTGCTGCGCTACAGAAATGTTACAGAAATGTCATTAGAGAACGAGTTCCAGTCTTTGTGTGGTTTAATATGCCGGAGACAGGCCCTCGGTGAAGCGCTCTACAAAGCTCTGAAGGCGGGTTCCTCTGCGAAACAGCGGCGTGTGTAATGGAGAACATCTCACCCACGTGAAGATCAAAGCGCATTAAAGGTGCTGGCGCGAGGAAAGCAGCGCGAGCTACACTGATCCATCACCTGTCAGCTCCACTGCACGTGGGACTCTCCACTGAGGATGAGAGCCATTTTGGATTTAATAAATTAACACAAAGGACTTGCTATTCATGAGCGTGTGTGTGTGTGTGTGTGTGTGTGTGTGTGTGGCACAGCTAAGACATCACAACAGTGCACCAGTGCATGGCATGGCACTCCTCATGATGTGATGGATTAAGATAGTGATGTGTCAAAATGAGTTCAGGAGAGAGTGAATGTCATTTCTGTGGTGGCACTCATGATGACATGCTTGACAGCCTTTTGAACAAATCCACATTTTAATTCCACACAAAGGTGCCAATCAGAAGACATAGTTGAATTTTAGAGTAAAGGATTATTAATTTGAATATTTGAATAACAGTTTCTAAACTTGTTTACTTATGAGCTGTGGTATGAGTGAAAGATGATGTGAGGACGTGTGAAGGTTAACCCCCGAACCCCAACACCCCCCCCCACCCTAACACCCCCCACTCTTCCCCCACTCCACCCCCGTCTCTTTGGTCATCCATACTGAGGACTCTGAGGTAAAAGTGAACAGTGTCTGATGAACCTGGCTTGGTTTACGTGATCTTAATCCTCACGTCGATACACATGTAAACCCTCACGTGGCGGGAGCAGGCATGTGGGCGTAAGCCTGTCAGCGGCCTGCGTGTCCAGCCTGGGGGGCTAGTGCAACACAGAGAGACGGAGGTAGCAGCTAACGGCCTCACGAGGAGAGACAAGACGAGGAAACACCTCAGAGAAAGTTTCTAAAACGTTAACATGCAGAAGCATTGAGAATAGACCGGATGTGTTAAACGGGCCCTCCATCACGACTGTATTTATGGAATCTGTTCTCACCATGTGGGAGGGGAGATAAAATGAGAAAGAGAGACAGAAAGAGAGAGGGAGAGTTAAACGAGAAGGACCTTTAGACCTGTAGCTTGAAACAATGTGATTTGGCATCCATGCATGTGATAGAAGTTTGGGGCAGAGGGACCTGTTCTACTTGTAGGACAACACAGTAGAGACAGATGGGAGAGAGAGCGTAGTAGAAGAGACTAGGGTTTAGTACAAGGGTTTAGTAGAAGGGTTTAGTAGAAGGATTTAGTAGAAGGGTTTAGTAGAAGAGACTAGGGTTTAGTACAAGGGTTTAGTAGAAGAGACTAGGGTTTAGTAGAAGGGTTTAGTAGAAAAGACTAGGGTTTAGTACAAGGATTTAGTAGAAGGGTTTAGTAGAAGAGACTAGGGTTTAGTACAAGGATTTAGTAGAAGGGTTTAGTAGAAGAGACGGTAGGGTTTAGTACAAGGATTTAGTAGAAGGGTTTAGTAGAAGAGACGGTAGGGTTTAGTACAAGGATTTAGTAGAATGGTTTAGTAGAAGAGACGGTAGGGTTTAGTACAAGGATTTAGTAGAATGGTTTAGTAGAAGAGACGGTAGGGTTTAGTACAAGGATTTAGTAGAAGGGTTTAGTAGAAGAGACTAGGGTTTAGTACAAGGGTTTAGTAGAAGAGACTAGGGTTTAGTAGAAGGGTTTAGTAGAAAAGACTAGGGTTTAGTACAAGGATTTAGTAGAAGGGTTTAGTAGAAGAGACTAGGGTTTAGTACAAGGATTTAGTAGAAGGGTTTAGTAGAAGAGACGGTAGGGTTTAGTACAAGGATTTAGTAGAAGGGTTTAGTAGAAGAGACGGTAGGGTTTAGTACAAGGATTTAGTAGAATGGTTTAGTAGAAGAGACGGTAGGGTTTAGTACAAGGATTTAGTAGAATGGTTTAGTAGAAGAGACGGTAGGGTTTAGTACAAGGATTTAGTAGAAGGGTTTAGTAGAAGAGACTAGGGTTTAGTACAAGGATTTAGTAGACGGGTTTAGTAGAAGAGACGGTAGGGTTTAGTACAAGGATTTAGTAGAAGGGTTTAGTAGAAGAGACTAGGGTTTAGTACAAGGATTTAGTAGAAGGGTTTAGTAGAAGAGACGGTAGGGTTTAGTACAAGGATTTAGTAGAAGAGTTTAGTAGAAGAGACTAGGGTTTAGTACAAGGATTTAGTAGAAGGGTTTAGTAGAAGAGACTAGGGTTTAGTACAAGGATTTAGTAGAAGGGTTTAGTAGAAGAGACGGTAGGGTTTAGTACAAGGATTTAGTAGAAGGGTTTAGTAGAAGAGACTAGGGTTTAGTACAAGGATTTAGTAGAAGAGACGGTAGGGTTTAGTACAAGGATTTAGTAGAAGGGTTTAGTAGAAGAGACGGTAGGGTTTAGTACAAGGGTTTAAGACAAGAGACGCTAGGGTTTAGTAGAAGGGTTTAGTACTAGAGACAGTAGGGTTTAGTAGAAGGGTTTAGTACTAGAGACAGTAAGGTTTAGTAGAAGGGTTTAGTACTAGAGACAGTAAGGTTTAGTAGAAGGGTTTAGTACTAGAGACAGTAGGGTTTAGTAGAAGGGTTTAGTACTAGAGACAGTAGGGATTAGTAGAAGGGTTTAGTACTAGAGACAGTAAGGTTTAGTAGAAGGGTTTAGTACTAGAGACAGTAGGATTTAGTACTAGAGACAGTAGGGTTTAGTAGAAGGGTTTAGTACTAGAGACCGGCATCTGAGAGCAGGAATGTACAGTCAGAGAAAATCAATTGTGATGAAACGGGTGCTTCACAGAAATTAGCTCTATATGCGTATGATGACTGGACCACTATGTTGGCATAGCAACAACCCCCTTTCTCCACAGTGAATCTATGTACCATACACAGTGGAGAGCAGGACTGTGTGTGTGGTGTTAAATGGTTCCTCTAGTGGGCAGAACCTCCGTGTGAGGACACAGCAGGTCTGCTAGTGTTGTGTTCTCTCCACAGGTAATGCAGCAAATCCTACCTCAGAGTGGCTGGAAGCTTTTAGCCCTTGAGGACCTAATTGTGTGAAGGGGGTTGAAGATGTGGAGGTCTGAGGACAACAGGGCTGGAGTGATCGGCAGGATTAATACACCGTTATGGTGGAGACTTGTTCACTCGGGCAAATATTTGAATGATTAACATCTGTTGGTGTGTAGCTGCGATTTCCACCATCCTGCCAGGTCAGTCACCTCCACCCCTCCACCCCTCCACCCCTCCACCTCTCCACCCCTCCACCCCTCCACCTCTCCACCTCTCCACCCCTCCACCCCTCCACCCCTCCACCTCTCCACCCCTCCACCTCTCCACCCCTCCACCCCTCCACCTCTCCACCCCTCCACCTCTCCACCTCTCCATCCCTCCACCTCTCCACCCCTCCACCTCTCCACCCCTCCATCCCTCCACCTCTCCACCTCTCCACCCCTCCACCTCTCCATCCCTCCACCCCTCCACCCCTCCACCTCTCCACCCCTCCACCTCTCCACCTCTCCACCTCTCCACCCCTCCACCCCTCCACCCCTCCACCTCTCCATCCCTCCACCTCTCCACCTCTCCACCCCTCCACCCCTCCACCTGCCCACCCCTCCACCTGCCCACCTCTCCACCCCTCCACCTCTCCATCCCTCCACCCCTCCACCTCTCCACCCCTCCACCCCTCCACCTCTCCATCCCTCCACCTCTCCACCTCTCCACCCCTCCACCCCTCCACCCCTCCATCCCTCCACCTCTCCACCTCTCCACCCCTCCACCTGCCCACCCCTCCACCCCTCCACCTCTCCACCCCTCCACCCCTCCACCTCTCCATCCCTCCACCTCTCCACCTCTCCACCCCTCCACCTGCCCACCCCTCCACCCCTCCACCTCTCCACCCCTCCACCTCTCCATCCCTCCACCTCTCCACCTCTCCACCCCTCCACCTGCCCACCCCTCCACCCCTCCACCTCTCCACCCCTCCACCTCTCCACCCCTCCACCTCTCCACCTCTCCACCCCTCCACCTCTCCACCCCTCCACCTGCCCACCCCTCCACCTCTCCACCTCTCCACCCCTCCACCTCTCCACCCCTCCACCTCTCCATCCCTCCACCTCTCCACCCCTCCACCCCTCCACCCCTCCACCCCTCCACCTCTCCACCCCTCCACCTCTCCACCTCTCCACCCCTCCATCCCTCCACCCCTCCACCTCTCCACCCCTCCACCTGCCCACCTCTCCATCCCTCCACCCCTCCACCTCTCCACCCCTCCACCCCTCCACCTCTCCACCCCTCCACCCCTCCACCTCTCCACCCCTCCACCCCTCCACCCCTCCACCTCTCCACCCCTCCACCCCTCCACCTCTCCATCCCTCCACCCCTCCACCCCTCCACCTCTCCACCCCTCCACCTCTCCATCCCTCCACCCCTCCACCCCTCCACCTCTCCACCCCTCCACCCCTCCACCCCTCCACCTCTCCACCCCTCCACCTCTCCACCTCTCCACCTCTCCACCTCTCCACCCCTCCACCTCTCCACCCCTCCACCCCTCCATCCCTCCACCTCTCCACCCCTCCACCTCTCCATCCCTCCACCCCTCCACCCCTCCACCTCTCCACCCCTCCACCCCTCCACCCCTCCACCTCTCCACCCCTCCACCCCTCCACCTGCCCACCCCTCCACCCCTCCACCTCTCCACCTCTCCACCTCTCCATCCCTCCACCTGCCCACCCCTCCACCCCTCCACCTCTCCGACTGTTTCTGTCAGACCGGATCAGATTCACAAAGCCAAGGTGGATGTCACAGATAATGCAGAAATGACCCTAGCTAGTTCAGACCCCAGAGAGGGCCCCGCCATGGTGACCCCACAGGCCCCGCCATGGTGACCCCACAGGCCCAGCCATGGTGACCCCACAGGCCCCGCCATGGTGACCCCACAGGCCCCGCCATGGTGACCCCACAGGCCCCGCCATGGTGACCCCACAGGCCCCGCCACGGTGACCCCACAGGCCCCGCCACGGTGACCCCACAGGCCCAGCCACGGTGACCCCACAGGCCCCGCCATGGTGACCCCACAGGCCCCGCCATGGTGACCCCACAGGTTCTGCAGAACAGCTGTTCTACGGTCGCATATTTGGGCCTTTTTCCTTTCTAATTTAATGCTCTATACATGATATGGGATTAAGATCTACAGTCATCATCTTCCAGTGTGTTACATTCTGGGAGGAGTGTTTGTAATCAGGAGTAGAATGTGTAGTTGTGTGTATTGGCTACAGGTGGAGAGGAAGTGTAGGCACTCCCTCTCTCTCTCTCTCTCTCTTTCTTTCCTTCTCTCTCTCTCTCTCTCTCTCTCTCACACACACACACACACACACACACACACACACACACACACACTCACGTATTTATAAATCAGGCCATTGTCTCCCTCAGAACACTTGCCAATAGAAACCGAGATGTGAGATGTTTAGCCAGCCAAGTTGTTAGATACCATAACAAAACAAACTGAACTTGAACCATGAAGAGAGGCTCAATAAACGATGTCTGTCAGGTGTTGGTCGTGCACGTGGGATGCAGGATATATAAACGCTGTGAACGTTAACACTCACGTGAGATCAGGAAGGCATCGGTGAGACACACCTGGTTGACCAGCGGCTCGCTAGCCAGACGAGCTCTGATTTGGCCGTGGGCCTGACTCGGCTCGTTGCTCCTGACTGATGAGGACACGTTCACACCTTCTCATCAGCTCCACGCCGGGCGCACCTCATATTCTCCTGCCTGGACATCGTCATGGAGACAGAAGCGCCAGTGGTCATTAAGCGCTGGGGAGCAGAGAGGGGTAATCAGATTGTGCTTTTAATAAAAGTCCCCCTAGCTGTGATTGTAGCACATTTTTTAAAAGGCTACTCATTTGCTCCGGTCGGTGGCGCCATGTAAAACATGTCGGATCAACGGGCAAAGGAAATCGTTCGTCTTTTATATCGCTAGGGAGTCATGGAAACCTATATATTATTTACATAGCTAAATTTCTGCCCTTTCAAGCAAGTCGGCCTTGGCTCTGTTTGGTCCGAGCCCGGACATTTCTGCACTGATTGATCAGAACTCTTCTGGGTGAAAGGCAGCGTGTGCTGTGTGACGGAAGCGTGTCTTTTCCAGGGCTGTATCTGTGGTTGGGAGGGGGAGCGTGGTGTAGAAGGGGGCCAGGCTCACGGTTATCCTAGCTCAGACCTGGAGAACCGCCAGTGTGCATAGCAATGACATGACTGCAACACCCCATATGACTCCGCAGTGAACAGATCCAACAATACTGCATAGGAAATGTGTTTGATCCAATTCTCTTTTGCACTAGGACACAAGACCACCACATGCCTCACGCTGTGTGAATGTGCGCACACATGAATTTTTCAGGTTGTGTGAGGTGCGCTGGGTGGATTAACAGAGCGTCCGCACCACCGGGCGCTCAGCTGAGTCACAAGTCACGCACACGTCCTGCACTGTTGTGCGTCAGGCTCTGGGTGTAAAAGCCACTCCCACCTTTATGGGTGGGGTCCGTGCAGCTGGCGACGCCCCCGGCACTCCAGAGCAGAGCTGTGTGGGCGGGAGCTGGTATCACAGCAACGCTGACAGATTGCGGAACAAAAGGACGTGATTGGTGCTTTTCTGAGTCACACAGAGTGACAGCTGCTAGCTCGGAGTGCCATCGCCCTCATCTTTTTTAATGCATATTATTTACATAAATTTCTCCTCTTTCAGTGAAGTCAGAGCCTCGGCTGCGTTTTGTATTCTTCTGCTCAACTGCTGAAGTTGGGGGGATACTTCCTTTATAGATTACACTAATTTTAAACTAACTTCATAATAACTTCATAATAACTTTATAATAACTTTGTAAAAGTCCTCCTGAGAGTTCCGCAACCACATATTCATTCATCTGGTTTCCAAATCCCGCTACCAAAACACCATCAACACCAGAGCAAAAGACGATGACACAACCAGGTCCGGTGTTGCCATGACAATTGTTTGTTTGGCTGTTTGACGGGAGCGTGAACGTCTACGCAGGCGGTTTGTTACGGTCGCTCCAGAGATAAAGATCCAGCCGACTGTAGCTTCAGGGATCGAGGAAGTGCGTCTTCGTGAACAATAACCATTCTGATGGCACTCCAGCGCAGAGGGGGACATTTGACACCAGGTCAAACGTTCTAAACCCTGATGAATACACAGCCTTGCTGATAACAGTCACCACTGTCATGCACCGTACAGGGTATGACGGAGTGTAGGAACGGAGGCAGAGACAGAAGAATCAGGCCCAGCCCAGTGATAACAGCTATCAGTGCTACAGCCTCCACGAGAGGACACCAGAATCTGAGGACCAATAAGACGTCTTGGCTGTCATGATGAAACCAGGAGACTCGCAGCATTCTTCAAGGTTCAAAATTAATAAGAGATGATGAGGGGAAGCGTGAGTGAAGGTTTTTATGCAGATTTAAGGAGCCACCTGTTGGAAAAGCGAATCATCCATATTTAGTGCCCTGATTATCTCGCTTGATTTAATTGCCACTTACTACCTGCCCTGCTCGAACAACCATCACAGCTGTGATGTGCCTTTATTTATGTCCTCCTGTGTTTGTCCCAGCTGTGGTCTGAGCAGTGGAATGTTCCCCAAAATGGTTCAGATAACTGCAGGAGTCTTCACTGAATGCCCCGTTGGTCTCCAACGTCTCCAACGTCTCCAACGTCTCCACACTTTATAGCTCCTCTCCTTTGCTTCGGCAGGTGTGGTATTCGACAGGAAGACTCTGGACTAGAGGATTAATAAAGGAAATGATTTGATGCTCTGATGGCTTCAGAACCATCACATCCTGTGCCGATTCGTGCCAGGAAATTTAAATATGAATCTCTCCAACCAGCTCTGAAATGTTTCCTCCCTCCAACCCTTGGTGAAGGTTGCCAGAAGGAGAAAAATAATAATGAGTAAATATGCGTTTGGAAAATACCAGCGGAGTGATATTAAACACCAGTGTAGTGATATAAAATGCATCTGGAGTGATATTAAACACCAGTGTAGTGATATAAAATGCACCTGGAGTGATATAAAACACAGTGGTGTGATATAAAACACAGTGGTGTGATATAAAATGTGTGTTTATTCCATTTCTATCAGACCAGGATGTGCAGGCGTGAGCTCTGAAATGTTCATCTTGCCCGTTTAGAAGGGGCAGCTGCAGGTATATTAGAGCTGGTGGCCTGTGATTGCGTTTTAATGAGAGAATGAGTGTGAAGGTGAGATAAGACGAGTTCAGACTAAGAGGACCTTAGTGGGATTAGAATAATCATCAAAAATGCCATGTCTTACAAAAAAAACCCCTTACAATACCGCATGGAAACCCTTCCAGCTAATCCATTTTCATTCTAGTGTGATGGTTGTGTTGATGGTGGTGAATATGAAGTGTACCATCTCTTTTTAAACCTACCGCAGTGGCAAAGAGGAGCTCAGCCTGTGTGTAACGAGGACGGGTGAAATCCCTTCATGTTCAACCCTTTAACCAAAGCAGATGAGTTTAAGAGCGCTGTGTCCCTGCGTGGGCCTCCAAGCCTCTCTCTGGAAGTGGAATTTTCTGACGCTTCAGATCACGTTTGCTTCTATGAAACAACAAAGAACATTGGCGGTTTTATTCGGTGTCTGAAGCTCAGGGTTTAGTCCTTGATGAAGAAAGGAACATTTTCAACTTCAAAGCGCAGCACTTTGTATGAAGAATTCTGCCATGTATACAACAAGTAATGTAGATACTGTCATAATTGGTTATTCAACTGCTCTTTGACTTGGATGAATAGCCTTAAGATTAATATTGATAATGGATCATTTGAGAGCCACAGCACGTATAGCCAAACCCCGAGAGACAAACGCAAGTGTGCGTGAACGGAGGGCGTTTAGGTCCATATGGAGGGTGTTTAGGACCACACGGACACAAGCACTGGTTCTCAACAACTCAGAAGGTTTTTAGCTGCTCTTCAGGACAAAGGCCTGGTCCACAGGTCAGAATCAGCAGCTCTGTTGGGGAAAAAGAGTCTGATTTTATTCTCACGGCATGCTTTGGTCTCTCCTTGGGGCACTGGTTGATTTTCACCTTTATTTAGTTTAGTTCAGTCTTGATCGAGATGTCTGGAATGTCATGATGCTGTGTAACAAGAGAAGCCTGGGACCATGTGACTTGGTAAGTAATGTGACTGGGTGCAAAATTCGACTGCTGGGTCCTGCTGGTTCCTGGTGGTTCCTGGTGGGTCCTGCTGTCCAGGGTTCTGCCTGCAGATCTGAGATCAGAGGCATTGTGACGGCACATGGCTGGTCAGAAACACTTGCTACTCTGCGCACTTTGTTTTCTAAAACGCACAATCCACTTCTGATGATCCTGCAGGTTGAATATCAGTTCTGTGTTTCTCTTTCCTGTGTTTCTGTTAATCCAGGGGACATACGCCTGTTCTTATTGTGTTTGCTCTGAATTTGAATGCGTTGCCGTTAAGATTGGAAACTCGTGAAGAAAACACGAGGAACGATGGTTTTGTTTTCTCACATTTTGGATCTGCTGCTCCTGTGGAGCGACTCGTGAGACCCGCTGTCGTCCGGGCAACCATTCTCTTCCCAGGTGCACTTGACCCTGGTTGCGTTAGCGACAGCGTGGAGGTCAGACATCCCACCCGGCCGAGCCAGGCTCCTCCCCTCAGCCCCTCTCCGTGGTCCTGAAATCCACTCATCCGTCATCCCGTCTGGGCGCATGCTCCCTGTCGTACATCATCCCTGCTTCTCACACCGCCTGCTTACCTCCACTATCCATCTTCCCTGTGCCGACCGTACGCCCCCCTCCACAGGCCAGACGGCTGACCAGGACGACCACGCCACTCCCACCGCCCTGCACACTGTCGTTGTCCCCTCCTGGTCCCCTACTGGACGGTGGGCGGGACATCATGTTCGACGGGGGGTTGGACCCCAGCCATGAGCACGTTTGGTGCTTTAGCGCATTAGTGTTTTAGCGCGTTAGCACGTTAGATCAGCACATGCGGTGACGTCCCCGCAGGCAAGCAGGAGAATGTGTGTGTGTCAGCGCGCTGATGAGGACCCGTGATTAACAGGCCTGTCCACACAGACCAGGAGCAGTGGGACACACTGATGAGTCAAATCAAAAACACACTTTTCTTTCTGCTTCTCTCCCTCTTTCTCACTTCCTCTTTCTCCCTCTCTCTGTCCCTCTGTCTCCCTCCATCTCTCTTGCTGTCTCCATCTCTTTCTCTCCCTTTCTCACACTTCTCCTGTCTCCATCTCACCCTCTCTCTCTTCCTCCTCTCTCTCTCTCTCTCCCTCTCTCTCCCTTCTTCCTCTCTCTGTCTCTCTCTTCTTCCTCTCTCTCTCTCCCTTCGTCTCTCTCTCTCTCTCTTCTTCCTCTCTCTCTCTCTCTCTTCTTCCTCTCTCTCTCTCTCTGCTTTCAGCTGTTATCTCACTCCTCCTTCCTTCCTCCCACACTGAACCAAACATGTATGAACACACACACACACACACACACACACACACACATACACACACACACACGCACGTTCACGCACACACACACACACACACACACACACACACACACACACACACACACACACACACACACACACATCCATAATCATTTACACACACACACACATCTATAATCATTTACACACACACACACACACACACACACACACACACACACACACACACATCCATAATCATTTACACACACACACACACACACACACACACATCTATAATCATTTACACCCACACACACACACACGCACACACACACACACACACACACACACACACACGCACGTTCACACACACACACACACACACACACACACACACACACACACACACATACACGCACCCACACACACACACACACACGTTCACGCACACACAGACACACGTTCACGCACACACACACACACACACACACATACACACACACACACACGCACGTTCACGCACACACAGACACACGTTCATGCACACAGACACACACACACACCCACACATGCATGCACGTTCGCGCACACAGACACACACACATACACGTACCCACACACACACACACACTGGAATGCTATTTCACACCTGGTGTGTCCTCGTACCCAGTAAGAAGCAACAAGACAAACAGGATCTTCTGATCTAAGTGGAGGTGACTGACCAGTTTATATTTGTGCTGCAGTTGCCCCCTCACACACACCCCTCCACACACACCCCTGTCACACACACGCCCCCCCCCCCCCCCCCACACACACACAGAACTGTCTCTAAATGCTGCCTGTGCAGGTGTAATGAAAGTGCTGCTTCTATCTGATGAAGCTCAGATCAAACATTCCTGCAGATTTTTGGGGTACACCCCACAACACACGTCTCTGTCAGTACACGCCTCCACACACCGCTGCGGGCATCGTATGTGCGCACACACACACACACACACACACACACACACAGGTGTTCTTTAGAGTTCTGTGAATACTACTGACTCCTCGTACATGTAAAGCCGCTCTGGTGTTGAGGGACAGAATTAACACGGCCAGCGGGGAGACGGAGAGATGCTCGTGTGGGGGGGGGCAGACAGGGGTATGTAAGCTCACAGTGGCAGGTGTCATGAATCCTCACAGTCTCACACCCCCACACGGTGTCTTCATTATGTATGCTGTTGGAAGCCCACACGCTTTCCACGCTACACTGCAGCCTTTGTCGCCGTGGGAGACGCCACGGCGATCAGGCTGAGACAGGCAGCCGCTGCCGTGGAAACGGCACTTAACTGTACGCTTTTTTTTTTTTACGCACCTTTTATTGCCAATAAGCAATCGGCCTTAATGGGGAGATTGTGCCAGGTGTCGTCTTGACGACGAGGCATGTAAAAATTTAGTGTGGGTCATTTTCCACTATGGGAAGTGAAAATCGTATGACGTGCCTCGGGGTTAATGCTTCCTGGCAGGGCCGCGATGACTGAACAGAGAGGTATTTTTAAATTACTTGAACTAGTTTCATGTGGGACTAAGTCGTTTGAGGGGGGGGGGGGGGGGGGTAATTTACAGCAGTGTGGCACATTTAGGGAGGAAACCCCCCCTATAAATGATGGTGTGTCTTACACAGTCATGAGGTGGAGGAGACGTGAGACGTGCCACCAAGGTGAAGTTTGTCCCGCAGTGTGACGTGAGCAGGACCCCTCAGTTCAACCCTGACCAATCAGACACGTCTCCCGTTACCCCACAAAACAAGACCATGCTGCACATCTGGCAGCTGACATTAACACAGGACGCCAGGTTTCAGGACCAAAAGGTCCTGTCTGGGAACCCAGATTTCGTGGTGAGAAACAGCTTCACCCAAACAACGTGAGGCGGTTTTAAACTCCACTGCTTGGAGGAGTTAGAGGGGATAAAGGATCATGTCTAATAAAACTGGGCTGCAGGTTTTAAAACTCACACTCACACACGCCCGCACGCACACACACACACACACACACACACACACACACACACACACACACACACACACACACACACACACACACACACACACACACACACACACACACACGATGGTGCTGTTCTCATGCCTCAGATTCATTATGTGTCAGTAAGTCTATCTTGTTAAGATAATTTTAGCTTAAAGCAATTAAAATCAAATGCACAAGTGATTTTTCAAAAAGCAAAAATATGGTTTATTTATGTAAACATAGAGAAGCACAGATCCACATTTTGATAACTTTGGTTAGAAAAGTTTTATTTATTTTTCAGTTTTATCATTGATTCAATGTTCTTTCCCTCTAGTCCGTTCATATGCCACCAAACCTTTCTGTTATGATCAACAGAAAACAGGAAACTAACAAATTAACCAACAAACAAGCCTGTGAGGTATGAATGAGCACAGACGGTCACGTTTATATATTAAAAACAAAAACTGTGTAACACTATTAACCAGAATCACAAATGATCCCAAATGAGCTGCGATCTCCTCCCTCCCACGAAGGACCCGTACACATCTTATACTGCCTCGTGTAAAACACCACGCAACTCGCAAAAGTTCCTTTTTATACAAATGTTGAATGTCTCTATCAAGACTATACAAATCAGTTACTGTTTATAAAACATGTTCTGATACGAGGCGATGAAGAACCCCAGACTGCAGTGGGTCCAGAAAACCTTATGAAAGAAGTGAGGTACAAACAGACCAAACACAGGCTGCGGGGAGGGCAGAGGTCACGGGGAGGGCAAGGGTCACGGGGAGAGCTGAGGTCACGTTCCATAACAAGGCTGGTTGCTCCTGTATTTAAATACAATGAGAGCTGTTTGTACACTGGAGCTTTTGTTGGGGGTCGGGGGGTCATTAAAAGCTCCTAGGTTAGAGGGTTTGGCCCGTGGGCACCGGCCACCGTGAACATGTCAGGTCTCAGGAACAGCAGCCGGTGGGCAGCGAGGAACAGTGTTGTGGAAAGCTCAGAGATGAACCTGCTGTAGACCCATGAAAGACTCACAAACCTTACAAAACTGGATGCACACAGAGGGGGAAGCCTGCCAATGTCTACATTAGCGTTTGGTCCATATAAAGTCACCAAACCTCCAGAATAAGAGCAGCGTACAGGCCGGTTGGTTATCTTGTGTCATAAATGCGAGGCAGTTGAACACAGCCTGCTGATTCATTTCTGATCGACAGGTGACCGATGTATAAAAGAATATTGTATCAAAAGGACGTCTGTACTGTAGCGACACTATTCAAAACATCCTGGCTTTGGCTCGGAGTACAGAAGAGACTGAAGGTCCTGCTGCATGTGCAGGATGAGGAGAAACGTTCTCCACTCAGGGTGACCAGGCAGTCAGGGAGCACGCTGACCAATCTCAAGTTCATTTAAAGGACATTTAACCACAGTGGCTTGTGACATTTCCGCCCGCGTCCTTTAGGGGGCGCTGCTCGTGGGATGGACTGATTGGCGAGGGGAGTGGCCACACACTCCCGAGTCAATCTCGGCACAAATCAGGTATGGCGCCTGATAAGGGGCGCAGCAGCAAAGCAAGGTTGAACCGCACACACACTCACACCCCCCCCCCCCCCCCCCCCCCCCCCCCCCACCACACACACACACACAGCAAGATAACCAACAAGTTCAGTATGCTATGCTCTACTGATTAACAACAAATCAAATTCCTCGACTTCCCTAGGTTAAGATTTACACCAGAGTATTTACACTATCAACAGACTGACAAATTGATATGTTTTTTTTTAATTAGGCTATGCAGTTAATGAGGGAAGGGATTCAGCCTTTGTCCACTAGCACTGGACACTGTCCACTAGCACTGGACTAACACTAGACTAGCACTAGATTAGCAATAGACTAGCACTGGACTAGCACTAGATCAGCACTGGGCACTGTCCACTAGCACTGGACTAGCAGTAGATTAGGACTGGACTAGCACTGGACTAGCACTATAATCTGTGTCCCCTGGACACTGTCCCCACCCGGAGCGACTGTCTTATTACAATCACTACAATAGGCTGTTAATCCCCACATCATCCCATCTGTTAGTCATTACAGCATACGAGCTGCTTAAGAATCTGTGCAAAGAATCACGTCTTGTACATGATCCTGTTTTTATAAAGAAAATAAGGTTGGGGGACAACACTGATATGAACCAACAAATTACACACGTTAAGACAGAGGAAATCAGGAGTGTAGTCCTGTCAACAACACTGGGGTGAAACTACACACGTTGTTTTCAACCCCTTCGCGTGGATGAAAGCTGTCTGTCAAAAAGAGTCTCCATAGCCTCTTATTGCACATTTGTCTTCCGCTCTCAAATCATTTTTCCTTTTTGCTGAAACATTTTCGTTTTTCTTTTTGTTGTTGTTTTCCCACGTTAGAAAAGAGTTTTATCAGTAGCTGTTTTCACCAAGAAAAGTCCGAGAGTGTTTTGGCAGTATGGAGCATCCGCTGCCGGGGGGAGGGGCAGGCAGATGTTGGGGGCGGGGCATTTGGGCAGGGTAGGGGGGGCGTGGCCGTCCCGTGCCGGTCACATGCCCGATGCGGCCAGGCCCATGCCAGGGGGATGGCTCATGCAAGGTAGCGTCTGCACGGCTTTGGGGAAGTCGTGGGTGATGATTCGGCCGTTCTCTCCGCCGGCACCGGTGCTGGTCCGGCCCAGAGTGGAGCAGCGCATGGCCTCACTGATGGATTGCTGGGATGAAGACACGACACAGTTAGACACGGACGTGCGGCCGGGACACGCTCGCAAGATGTTTGTTTAGTACAAGCCAGAGATGAAGCAGGCGTTTGTTAAGTTTGCACATAAAATGTTGTGGGACATGATGTTTTGGTAGCTAATGAGGTACTGTATCCTTTTGGGCTTCCAAATTTGGATTATCTAGTTAGATCAGTATAAAGAATAAAGTGTAATAGACATTTAACATTCCTGCAGCATTTCTGGCTACAGAGTAAAAGTGGAGAATTTTCATGTTCAGATTTTCCTCTTTCAGTGCAGCAGACGGCAGTGCGGTCCCAGTTTTACCAGTGAAAGACACAGAACTCCATTTGTACGACTTTAAGCATAAACTGAAATTCCCAAATTCGGATGTCCTGTGTTTACCAACAGGGACGTGACTGCTTACCAATATGATGTGGCTACTGGAAGAGGATACATAATCTACAGGTAGAAATAACATGGAAGGAGATGTTAAAAGTTCAGCTGCAGTTGTAATAATGTTTCGTCAAGTTTAGTTGATAAATACATTTGCCGTTCGATTTACTGACACAAATATCAACTGAAAGGGTAGGAGCTCTCTGCTTGAGACCATGTTATAAACAAATATAAGATGCTTTTTGCTATCAGCAGTAATATGCACAACTTCAGAAGGGGACAAAAACCCTGGAACGTGTTGATCCCAACTGCAAAAATGCTTCTTATCTTCACTGCATTGATTTGGGCGATGCTCTCTGTTAACTGACGTGAAGCTTCCTGCACTCACAGCTGTGCTCACGTCACAGAGCAG
>NC_135221.1:12500-37500 GCF_052324685.1 Brachyhypopomus gauderio | reverse complement strand
CCCCCCCAACACTACTCCTCCCCCCCCACAACACTACTCCTCCCCCCCACAACACTACTCCTCCCCCAACACTACTCCTCCCCCCCCAACACTACTCCTCCCCCCCACAACACTACTCCTCCCCCAACACTACTCCTCCCCCCCACAACACTACTCCTCCCCCCCAACACTACTCCTCCCCCCCAACACTACTCCTCCCCCCCCACAACACTACTCCTCCCCCCAACACTACTCCTCCTACTGACTCCGTCACTGCTTAGATCCATTAATTACACACGTCTCATTAATGAGAACTTCATTAAGTTCAATTTGCAGACATCAGTGCTCCCAGGAAAAAAATAAGCAAAACAAAATACATTGCAGAATACCAGAGGATATGTGTGAAACTAAAAACTTCTCACCTAATTAGACTCCTAACGCAGTAAAGAAAATTCTCTCCAACGCAGTAGACTATGTCACTAATTAAAAACAAACAAATGAATAATCACAGATAAGTTAGCACAAGTTAGTGGGCTTTCTTGGGCTGTTGTCACAACTCTACAGAACTCTGGAGTAAGGTCTATTCTAGTGCCCACAGCAGAGCAGAGTACATGTGAGCCTGGAGTGAGAGCCAGAGAGAGAGAGAGAGAGAGAGAGAGAGAGAGAGAGAGAGAGAGAGAGAGAGAGAGAGAGAGAGAGAGAGAGAGAGAGAGAGAGAGAGAGAGAGAGAGAGAGAGAATAAGAATGCCTCGCAACTGTCTGTAGAGGGGCCCTTATGTCGGGTCAGGGGTCAAAGGTCGAGGGTCAGGGGTCGGGGTTACAGTAGAGGACCATCACGTAGACTGACCTTTCTTCCGGAGTCCGTGTTTCCACACTCGCCTTTATCGTACCACCATTTGTTTTTCAGTTTGTCTAAGACGGCTTGCTCATTGTGTTTCAACACCGCTAGGTTTACTGGGATTCTTCACCCGGGGAAATAACATAAATAACATGACCCATGTTATTTTATGTTATTCAGCAGTCAAACACACACCCGCACTCTGCTTTAACTCACGTGTACTGTTACATAGAAACCCACTCGCACGCACACATGCACGTCAGGGAAAAAAAGGCATTTCAACAGTTGATAGTGAAAGTGATATGCATTAATACTCCATCTGGCTGTACAGCTGCTCCCTGGTGCGAGATGTGTATTACTATATCACTTTGGGTAACCGGCAGTCTGAAAACACTCTGCTGGGGTTTGTGTAATCTGGGTCAAACGAGACCTCGCCAGGCTGCACGGAGGAAGCCCGTCTCTACAATGAATTCAGCTTGCAGTGTTCTGATGCCGTTTGGTGGTTTGGGCCCGAGTGTGTGGTCAGCATTGGGTTGCCGGTTACCCGCTCCCCCCCGGAGCTGAATTACCCGACGGGTTCGTCACTCGGGGGCTGACCTTGGCATCTCCTCCCCCGCTGCCGCACTCTCCCTTGTCGTACCACCATTTGTTTTTCAATTTGTCCAACAGGCCTTGTTCATTCAGTTTTAGTACTGCCAGGTTTACTGGGTTTCTTGAAACGATAATGAGACAATAGTGGGGTCAGTGGCTGGTTCTGGTTCCGTCTCCCTCTGCGTGACGGTGAGCGGGTCCCGGTGCCCACACCTCATCTAGGGGTTTGAGGGGTTAATGCACGGAGCAGCAGGGCCTTCTGGGATATGGCGAGTGATTGTCCAATGGCGAGCAACGGTTTTGTTAGTGGCTTTCTGTGACGGGCGGGTTTCACCAAGCGATGGGCGGGAACTCAGGATAAAAGGGGGATACGAGTCAAGCCTCAAAAGTGCCTGCTGTGTCTCTACACGTGAACTTTCCCCTTTCAAAATCATCAAAAATATGTAGTCTGGCATATCTTACGATCTGGACCAGTTACACTGTAAAAGGCTGTCTGATATACAGTACTTTCCCAATCGCCTCCACTGACTTAATGATCATGTAAAATATTCTACTATAACTTCTACTATAAATATTCTACTATAAGCACCACAGACAGGGGAAAGAAACCACTTTCACTTTTTCACTTTCCAAGCACGTCTGAGACAACGGGCTCCATCCCACCTTTACCCCTCCGTCCTGCACACCTCCACAGTCTGAAGGCACGTCTACACGTCTGATCGGACCGCATCCAGCACACCGGGCTGGTCAGCAGTGCGAACAAACGTGGGCCAGTGCGATTCACCTGCACAGGGCAACGGTGCTGCTCGGTAAAACCCAGCAATTTCTTTCCAGCCCCAAAAGAGTCAAGACAGAAAGAGATCAGGGAGAACGAGAGACAGAGACTCATGAGAGAGGTGCAGACATGCATGTGGGGTTTGATGGGAGCGCGGGGTAAAGCGCAGGAAGCGTTTGGTGGAATGTCTGTACTGGCTGGTCACCGTGGGAAGAGAGGAAGATAGAGGGAACACGTGGGTCCGCTGGAGTCACACTCAGGGTACGTCACGCCAAGGGGAGCGTGAGCGTGTGTGTGACAGCCATCAAAACACATCGGGACGCAGGTGTGACCCTCCGTGCTCTCAGTTCACCAGGTCAACCTAGAACTTTTACTTTTACAAAACAGCTGAATATAATATCCAGGAACAACCTGGAAATTCTGCAATATCTGTCCCAAGAGGGCAAATCTGATCACTGAATGAGAAGAGTTCAAAAACATGACGACGTGCGTCCTCAGCTTCTCTCAGAGGCTACAGTAACCGTGGCGATGAGCATCCATGATGCATTGTGACAGCCGGGCCTCACACACAAAGGCCAGAACAAATAACATTAATAACAGATGACTTCCTGTGCACAAGAGCCTCGGCGTGCATCCGCTCAGCTAGACGATCCTGGGATTCTCTTGTTTACTGTAATATTCTGTGCTCACGAACTGTACAGTACTAAAACAGTCAGCCTCCATTTCAGTACATAAAGCCTAGAGGAATGAGTGAAGGAGCCTTCTCTGGGTTTACAGAGCAGTGAGGGTCCAGCACATACGTCACGCGGCTCGTAATTCAGCACCAACGGCTGCTGGGAACAGTGTCTGTCTCCATCTATCAGGACTGCGTACAGAGGCAGAGAAGCACATTTGTGAATTCATGTCCTGAGTTCTTCACTCACTGACACAGTGACGGCCGCTGAGCTCTGAATTTAATTTAACTCCTGCCTTGGGTGACATGTTGAAAGTTAGTCTTTTTACATCCTGTAGCACCCCCCCCCCCCCCCCACCCACCTCCCCACCTCCCCCTTCATTCTCATGTTGATGTGAGGTGACCCACAAAATGACAGTCCAATTGCTAGAAGGTCCTTCCCCCCATGGAGCTTATCTTATTAGTGGGAGATGGAGTTTATTGAGGTTACTCCAGCAGATCTAAATTGCCCTGCCGAGTCTCTTCTGCACTGGAGTGAAGGTAATATCACATGTGCAGTGGTGCAGGGGTCAGGGGTCAGGGGTCAGGGCTTATGAAGAAGACATGACAGTGAGGGCAGCAGAACAGCGTCAGAACAATAAATAACAATAACAATAACAATAACAACACAATAACAACTGTTATATCATATACAAGTAAAACGGACTGCCATATTAACACTTGCATTCATTACAATAACTTGCACAAGGTTGAGATATAAATACATGAAGTGCTTTTTTTAACTTATGTTATTATATGTTATTTATACTTGTATAAGAAGAGAGGGATATATATAAATACATACACACACACATACATACACATATATATATATAAATAAATTGTGGAATAATTTACATTCTGGAATTTACAATTATGGAATTATGGAATAATTTACATACTACCAGTCAACAGTTTGGACACACCTCGGTATCAATTAATTAACACATGACTGTTAAACCAATGTAAATGGTTTAATAGATTGTAAAGTTCTTCAGAGCCTGGACAACTTGGGATGATCTCTGGAAGCTCTTGGTGTTAACCAGCTTCATGAGGCAGTGATGCCCTGAACACATTCTCATAGACACCGGGCACTTGTAGGGGCAAAATGTATGAATTTTTGAGGAGCCAATTAAAATTCATTTATTCATTATTTTAGACAATGCATACATTGTTTTGGGAAAAACATATATAGGCCATCAAGATTAACTATTTATATTTGTCTTAGCATAAACCATTAACTAAAATGCCTTTAAGACTAAAACATACAGTTGTGACCAAACCTGACTGGTAGTGTTTATATACTGATCAGTGTATCAAGACTTGTGTAGTTCAGTACAGAGACTACTGGAATAAACAATTGAGCATTGAAATATAAACCAGGTTTAATTGACATATCTAATTAGTTTCACATTATGAATTGATATCTGTGTGTTGGATTCACAGAATCAGCGTGTAGCCGTTAAGATGGCTGCACTGAGCAGGTCCGATGTGCTGCTCTGGGGGACGTGAGCAGACAGCAGCGTTTAATGAGGGTTCTGAACACAAGTGCTTTCTGAAGAGCAGCTGATGCCCCCACTTCTTATGCAAGCACTTGAAATGAAAACTGAACATCTCGGCTCTCGGACTGAATGCATTCCTCGCACACACAAAACACACACACACACACACAGACGTGTTCAATGGTGGTGGAAGTTTCGTGCCACACTCTTCATTTTCCATTGTTTAGGAAAATGAAAAAAATGTGTGATCAAGTAAAAAACCTAAAAGCATCAAAGCTTTTGTAAATCAGAGACATTTATAAATCAAAAAGAACGCATGGCAAAATACGTTTTGTTAATAACCTTCAGTTTTATTCGAGAAACTCCACCTAATCAGAAGTGAGCATTCCAGGTTCAGAAAGTAAAAGTCCTCACCAGGATTTTGCTCAGGCTTCCTGGATTGTGTTGATTCCACTAATTTTGCCTGACTGGCACTAATAAGAAAATCCAGCAAGCTTGAGTAAAATCCTGGGAAGGACTTTTATTTTCTGAACCTGGAATGTCCACCTCTGCACCCCATACAACCTCCACCACCAACACGTCACCAAATTCATCCACCACCGATTACCGTACAATCACCAGAACATCCGAGCCGAGCCGAGTTGGAGCGGGTCTTTACCTGAGCGGAGATCCTTTAGGGGTGGCCACACCATAGCCCTTGGAGTCCAGGTTCCCGCCGACCTTCATGGTGTCGCAGGGTTTGCGCTGCTCGATGTACTCGTTCATGGTGGACTCCAGCAGGTAGGCATACTTCCCCTTGGACTTACGCACGCGCACCACACCCTCATCGGTGGTCTTCACAAACACGGAGGGGTCTGCTGACTTCATGTACGACCACATTTTCTCGAACACAGCGATCTTTGATCTCTGCAGGGGGGGGCAAAGTGCGGTGGTGAATCAGATTTTGTACGTGGGGCAGATGTACGTGGGGCAGATGTACGTGGGGCAGATGTACGTGGGGCAGATGTACGTGGGGCAGATGCGCTGCTAGTTTGCTGTTGTACCACGTTGAGAGAATGTTTAAAATGGAGGTTCGTTTTGTGGCCTCTAGACCTCCATGTCTTCTCTCACCCTGAAGAACTCTTTGGTGGAGCCGGCGTCCAGCGTTCCGTAGGCGATCTCCGTCTGCTTGGCCAGGTCTTCTGCACTCTCGATGGGCGACACCATCCTCTCCACTGTGAGGAAGGCAGCCAGGTTGGCTGTGTAGGACGAGATGATGATGAGGGTGAAGAACCACCACACTCCACCGACGATACGACCTGAGAGTGATCTGTTAGGAGACACACACACACACACACACACACACACACACACACACACACACACACAGAGATATGTTAGATTAGGAGAGGGAATGAAGCAAACAAAGAAAGACTTTTCCTAATTAAAACCTAAATCTAAAATGTCACCTAAGTACACCATGAGGATGCATAATTGATTATGAGTTTAAAAGTTAGACAGAATTAGACAGAAGAGAGCATGGTGTGTCCTCCACCCTAATACCCCTCCACCCTAATACCCCTCCACCCTAATGCCCCTCCATCATGGTGCTGCTGCTGTTGGTCCACAGGGTTCGTGTGTTTAACACTCTGTATCTCCTCTGCTCTTAACTCAAGCTCACATGTGTTTGGAGAAGATAAGAGCCGATCACAATGTTACTGTGCAGACGCTCATTAATCTTACTTTCAGAATGATGCCATTATGTTTAATGAACATATGCATATTAATTGATAGGAATTAATAGCACCAGGGGCAGTTAGTCTCCAGTGTAATTGCCCTTTGTAATAAAAATTAATAAATAAAACTAAACTGATTTGTGCCTGTATCTCCCAGGAGTTTAATCTGACCTGAACACAAGTGTTTGTATATATATGTGTGTGTGTGTGTGTGTGTGTGTATTAACAGCAGCAGGAGTTGATAGGTTAATGGTGCCCTGATAAGGCAGAAATACAAAACAAAACATGGAGCGTAATCACAAACACAAACCCAACACAAACCTGACACAGCCCAACACCAACCCAACACAAACCTGATACAGCCCAACACCAACCCAACACAAACCTGATACAGCCCAACACCAACCTGACACAGCCCAACACCAACCCAACACAAACCTGATACAACCCAACACCAACCCAACACAAACCTGACACAGCCCAACACCAACCTGACACAGCCCAAAACCAACCCAACACAAACCTGACACAGCCCAACACCAACCTGACACAGCCCAACACCAACCTGACACAAACCTGACACAGCCCAACACCAACCCAACACAAACCTGACACAGTCCAACACAAACCCAACACAAACCTGACACAGCCCAACACCAGCCCAACACAAACCCAACACCAACCCAACACTGCTACACCAGGCCCTGATCAGGCTGAAATTCCAAGTCCATAACAGGAATGTATCATATATTTATATATTTATGTTTTAATCTGTAGGTCACCTGTTAGGTCCAGACAGCAAAATGAGGGCCCGGGGAGCTGAACAGGTGCGAGACCATCTCCCCACATTTCTACACATGAGCGTTAGTCAGGCATCTCCATCTGAGCCCATGTAAACCCACTCAGGAGTAAACAGTTCTGCACGTGAGCTTCTGCATGTGAGCTTCCACACATTCTCCTTCAGGGAAGCCGATGCTGCTACACTAACGTCCCTTCACGGGACTGGCGATGGGTCACTCAGCCATGCTCCACATTTTCAACATTCCTGCTCTCCTGCGGTTCCAACAGTGATTTTGCTCTGGGTTTCCTGACAGCAGCACTGTAGCAAGCACCGACTGGCCTTGTGTGAACCACTGTTCTATTAACGGACAGACACAACGTTATTAAAATGGTATTCCATTATTTATAACTCTTCATAGATCAGACTCGGTGATGGCTTCAGTACAGAGACAACTCTGATAAGTCTTGACAAAGGCATGAGAAATTCACACTTGTTTTTACATCACACCTTCTCTCAGACGTTACTTATGTCTGCAGCAAAATGTACTGCAGCAGCGTGAAATCTGCAAAAGCCCCGTGATACTGAGAGCTGCTGTTATTCATGCTTTGACAACAGCATTACTCAAACGCTCATTAAGACGCAAGATTAGGGGGCTTAAACGATCACAATGTGCCCAGTAAACTGCTGTAGAAATACAGTATGTTCCAATTATGTGTGTGCACAAATAAATGATAGGAATAATTTTAACAAGAAATATCAATATTGAGTCCTATAATTATCTAAACATTTAAGCTGACTATGGTCAGCTGTCAACAGCAGGATACACCAAGGAAGATAATGACCTGGGAAAGATTAGGAGACCTACACTGAGTTTGGAGATCTACACTGAGTTTGAAGACCTGCAGGAGACGGTGTACACTGCCTGAGTGGTGCTAATCACTTCTGACTATTTGCAGTGTCATCATTGGTGAAGGTCGGAGTCACACCCAGACAGCGGGACGCACCCAGGGAGCGGGACACATGGATCAGCTCGCCTGTGTGATGTTTTTCTGTGGCTTACGGGATGGACTGTGTTGGACTTATAGGTTTAGCTCTTACCTCACCATGTGTGTTACAGACTCAGACATCATAATGGGACAATCCAGAGAGGAAGGAGGGTTTGAAGGGTGAGCTAGCAGAGTACAAGGTGATTGTGATGAAGAGTGTGCTAGCAGGGAACAGGGTGATTGTGATGAAGAGTGTGCTAGCAGGGAAGAGGGTGATTGTGATGAAGAGTGTGCTAGCAGAGAACAGGGTGATTGTGATGAAGAGTGTGCTAGCAGGGAACAGGGTGATTGTGATGAAGAGTGAGCTAGCAGGGAAGAGGGTGATTGTGATGAAGAGTGTGCTAGCAGAGAACAGGGTGATTGTGATGAAGAGTGTGCTAGCAGGGAACAGGGTGATTGTGATGAAGAGTGTGCTAGCAGAGTACAGGGTGATTGTGCTGAAGAGTGTGCTAGCAGAGAGCAGGGTGATTGTGATGAAGAGTGTGCTAGCAGGGAACAGGGTGATTGTGCTGAAGAGTGTGCTAGCAGAGAGCAGGGTGATTGTGATGAAGAGTGTGCTAGCAGGGAACAGGGTGATTGTGATGAAGAGTGTGCTAGCAGGGAACAGGGTGATTGTGATGAAGAGTGTGCTAGCAGAGAGCAGGGTGATTGTGATGAAGCGTGTGCTAGCAGGGAACAGGGTGATTGTGATGAAGAGTTTGCTAGCAGGGAACAGGGTGATTGTGATGAAGAGTGTGCTAGCAGAGAGCAGGGTGATTGTGATGAAGAGTGAGCTAGCAGAGTACAGGGTGATTCTTTTAAAGGGGCCAGTAGATACTGTAGGCCATGCATGATGAAGCACAGTGTGTCAGCCTGACTCTACCCTGTTATTAACAGGTCATGGTCTAACCACAGGGACAATGCTAGCTTAAACAGCAGTGACACGAGCATTGTGCTTGTGGTTCAGGCACACAGTGTAGAGTTCTTACCATGTGTCACGTAAATATTCAGCAATGAAACATGAGCTTGAGCTAACATCTATATAACTGAAATAATGTCTGGTGTGTTTAGGACCTCAAAAACACACAAAGCTCACATCTACATCAACCAGGAACAGAGAGACCCTTGGTCACCATGGTGCATGGTGGACTCAGACTGCATAGACGTTTGGAGAAGAATTTACCAAGGGACCACTATTTTAAAAACACAGAAATACTCTCATTACTCTCATTTAAATATGTTTTATGTGCACAACACATAGAACCTTGAGGATGGGCTATAGCAGACCACACCAGGTGCCACTGCTGTCAGCTAAGAACAGGAAACTGAGGCTACAATTCACACAGACTCACCAAAACTGGACAATAGAAGATTGGAAAAACGTTGCCTGGTCTGATGAGTCTCAATTTTTGCTGCTACATTCGGTCAGAATTTGGCATCAACAACATGAAAGCATGGATCCATCCTGCGTTGTATCAACGGTTCAGGCTGGTGGTGGTGGTGTAATGGTGTGGGGGATATTTTTCCTGGCACACTTTGGGCCCATTAGTACCAATTGAGCATCGTGTCAACGCCACAGCCTACCTGAGTATTGTTGCTGACCATGTCCATCCTTTTATGACCACAGTGTACCATCTTCTGATGGCTACTTCCAGCAGGATAACGCACCATGTCAAAGTACAAATCATCTCAGACTGGTTTCTTGAACATGACAATGAGATCACTGCACTCGAATGGCCTCCACAGTCACCAGATCTCAATTCAATAGAGCACCTTTGGGATGTGGTGGAACGGGAGATTCACATCATGGATGTCAATATGGACCAGACTCTCTGAGGAATGTTTCCAGTACCTTGTTGAATGTATGCCATGAAGAATTAAGGCAGATCTCAAGGCAAAACGGGGTCCAACCCAGTACTAGTAAGGTGAACCTAATAAGGTGTCCCGTGAGTGTATGTGGAGTAAGGCCATGTGGAGTAAGGTGGAGTAATGTAGGCCATGTGCGGTAAGGTATATGTGTGGAGCTAGCTGAACATGAATAACAAGATCAAAGCCATGAACATGTATGCTCTGGCAGTCATCAGGAACGCAGCAAGCCCAATAAGGCGGCCAAGAAAAGACCAGGGAACTCTTCACAGAGCACCCCACCCAAAACTCCACATCACACGGCTGCACGCCAGTTGGACAGAGACAATCCAGCACCTGGTTACAGGATGCAAGGGACCGGCAGCCAAAGAATATACGGAGAGACAGGGATCATATACTGGCACATGTGCAAGCTGTGTGAGCTGGAACAAAGATAGTGGAGGAGAACAACACAGATAAGATCTGGACAGACCTGCAGATCCAAGCAGATAAAGAAGTAGTGATGAAACAAGTAGACATGGTGATGGATGATCAAATGTCGAATTCCCAGATGATGGGAGACATCCAAATGAAGGAATATAAAAAGCATGAAAAATACCAGGACTGAATGAAGAAAAACAGAAGAAACAGAGAGAACGTGGAAGGCTATCACCAAGGTCGTCCCAGCGGTACAGGGGGAACGTGGCCCCCTACGCTAGACCACTGGCACCAACAGGAATGACATCATCAAACTGAGCCCAGAGGAGCATAACCCAGAACACAGAAGATACTGCCCCACACCCTCAACCTACAGGAGGCAGGAGGCCTGGGTGTGAGGGGGGGAAACCTCTGGAAGGAGGTTCATTCAATATTTATAATATGTGAGTATGTTCACTCAGGCACCATTTCGACAGCATAGTATCAGATATGACCATTTGAACGTCATTAAAATCATAATTTAAATATCAGACTATGTAGTGATGGAAAAGCCAAACTTAATGTATACTGCCCAAAGCAGGGAGTCAACTGGTTTCTACTTCCATGGGATTCCTCTCCTCTTTATCTAATCAATGAAGTCATTTGCATGGCTAATGACTTCATCAAGTGTAAAATAAGGCTATTTATATCCTATTAGAGAGGACTCAATGCTACACTGAAATATAAGCAAATGTGCTGAGGAAATGGTGGAATTAACAAGGCAGTTTTCATGCAGCTTGGAGGTCGTACACAGCGAGTCCAGGTGGGGGGTGAGGAGCACCAGCACGGGTCAGACTGTGTGGGGAGTCTGATGTGGGGAGTGTGATATAGGCAGTCTGATGTTAGTCTGATGTTAGGAGTGTGATGTGAGGAATCTGATGTGGGGAGTCTGATATAGGCAGTCTGATGTGGGGAGTCTGATATAGGCAGTCTGATGTGGGGAGTCTGATATAGGCAGTCTGATGCACTGTTGAGAAACACAGCAGTGTCCTGTCAGAGCTGAAAGGATAAAACAACTCTGACCGATATCTCCTAAGATGTCTCCTTAGCTATCTGAGTGCTGCTTCTGAAAGCAGGACTCATTGCTCTTATGAAGGAGCTGCAGAGAGACACAGCTGAGCTTGTGATGCACCAGACTCTCCTGGAGGACCACGTTCGGTCTCCTGCGATGCCTTAACTACGACACGGGAGCAACATTTCACACCTCGCTGTACACAAGCCTTATACAGAAGCCAAGCAGATCCACAGCAAAGGTGTGACCCGACGGGGGCGGAGCCAATCCCTGGAGGCGGTACCGGAGGCAGTCCTGCCGGCGGCGGAGGTTCCATCTGTGGTAGTGTCCTGAGAAATGGGCGGGGCGAGAGCGGGGCGGGGCGAGAGCGGGACGAGAGCGGGACGAGAGCGGGGCGAGAGCGGGACGAGAGCGGGGCGGGGCGAGAGCGGGGCGAGAGCGGGACGAGAGCGGGGCGGGGCGAGAGCGGAACGAGAGCGGGACGAGAGCGGGACGAGAGCGGGACGGGGCGAGAGCGGGACGAGAGCGGGGCGAGAGCGGGGCGAGAGCGGGGCGAGGCGAGAGCGGGGCGGGGCGAGAGCGGGGCGGGGCGAGAGCGGGGCGGGGCGAAAGCGGGACGAGAGCGGGGCGAGAGCGGGGCGAGAGCGGGGCGGGGCGAGAGCGGGACGAGAGCGGGACGAGAGCGGGGCGGGGCGAGAGCGGGACGAGAGCGGGACGAGAGCGGGACGAGAGCGGGGCGAGAGCGGGGCGGGGCGAGAGCGGGGCGAGAGCGGGGCGGGGCGAGAGCGGAACGAGAGCGGGGCGAGAGCGGGACGAGAGCGGGGCGAGAGCGGGGCGGGGCGAGAGCGGGACGAGAGCGGGGCGGGGCGAGAGCGGAACGAGAGCGGGGCGATAGCGGGGCGGGGCGAGAGCGGGGCGAGAGCGGGACGAGAGCGGGACGAGGCACAGAACTCTTCACGCCAGTGCTCTGATGCTGTTTGACAGCTTTGGCTGGGAGACTGGGCAGTGCTACAATGACACACTGATCTCGTTTTCGGCTACGCTACAACGCCTTACTGTGTAGAAGCTTCTCCCCCATTTCACTCCTGAATGTGTTTCTCCTGTTCCTGGACAACGGCACCGATATGCAACTGTAGGATCCCACGATCTAGTGCAGAGGTTCTATAGTATACCGCTGTAGTGTACACTATATTACACAGGTGATTGATCTAGTGCTTACGACCTATTAACTGCACAGGAAGATGAGGTCCTGTGTGCAAAACAGCGATACTACAATTTAACTATCAATCTATTGCTGTGAAGGTGATCAAAATGAAACCCCCTGTTGCCTTATCTGTTAGATGTGTATGATTCCCAGGATTCTTGAAGCACCCTGAGGTGTTAAACACATCACAGCTGAAGCTGTCACAGCTTGTCCTGCTATATTCTTCCTGGTTATTCTCTAGTGACAGTAAGGTAGGTGTGTGAGCGGATTCCTGCTTCAGTGACAGTGTTACTCGGCTCAGCACGGCAACACAAAACTCCCACAGAGGCCTCGTCCACGACATGCCCTGAAAAGAGCCGTGCCACGCAACTAAATAGATGTAGGAAACGACACACGCTGACACACATTGCTCGCACGCCCGCACGCACGCCCGCCCGCACACGCGCAACTCTCTCGTGCTGTGAGCCATGTCGTTCCAGAGGAAATACCCGTGTCTTCCTGCGTTACCATGGCAGCAGGCTCTACTGCCCAAGCAGGATGTGATTGGCAGAGTGGCAGGTTCTGTCCACAGCTGCTCACAGCGCAGCCCTGCCTAACGCACTGACAACCGCAGCCTAGCAAACGCAAACACTCCTCCTCCTCCCCCTCCTCTTCCTCCTCCTATTCCTCACCTCTTCCCACTCGTGCCGTCTGCCCGTTTTGACCCTGCACCAATCTCAGGACGAGCAGTTCTCCAGAAGAATCATGTTTCATGATGTATATCATGTTTAAATTATGTTTCATCATACACATCATGTTTAATGAATGACTGTGGATACAGGTGTGAACTCAGTGCCCCGCTGTCCTGCGTGGCCACACTTACTTCTGCTGATTTATTATCCTGTAATAAAACTGCAATATTCAAAATGATTCACAAAATTTTCATACAAATACGTTAATAAAATGTGATGGGAAAATCAAAATCCTGTGAAATTTTTGAATCAAGTCAGAATGGGTGATAAAATGCATAATTCATTCCTGCATTATTTTGACTGCTGAGCTGTAAAATTGTCTGCTCGGGTAGGTAGGAGTCCGTGTTTGTGATTTATTTTTTCCAAGCAACAGGGCTTAGTGGTGCAACCGTGCACGGCCCCTCGA
The DNA here is from genome assembly GCF_052324685.1 of Brachyhypopomus gauderio. Lineage (NCBI taxonomy): Eukaryota > Metazoa > Chordata > Actinopteri > Gymnotiformes > Hypopomidae > Brachyhypopomus > Brachyhypopomus gauderio. The sequence continues at coordinate 23,907 of NC_135221.1, read as the reverse complement.
AAACCAGACCCAGCATGGACCACAGACAAGGGCAGCAGACCTTTTATATCAGCAGCTAATTAGTTGTGGTGGAGGGCCGGCGTTGGCGGCTGTGTGTGACACACACACTGCGTCTCTTTCAGCCCTGCGGGTGAATGCAAAGTGTCTCTCTATGCGAGGTCCCTTATCGGCGTGACAACCATGTGGCGGGAGGAAAATGAGCAGCACGGATTGCTGGGTCAACCAACCTGCTGGGGAGGTCGGGCGGGCGGGCGGAGGGCCGTGCGGAGAAGCACCAGCCAGGCTGGACTCGGGGTGGAGCGTGCAGGTGTGTGGGGGGATGTGGTGAGATAAGGGAGCAGCTGAAGGGTGTGAGCGGTAATGGCATTAAGGTGGAGGAGGAGATGGGGGTGGAGGGGCTTCTCTGGAGTGGATCAGTGTGATAATGATATAATGTGACCATTATAACAGAAACACATCTGTAGGCACGGGAAATGTCTGAAACAAAAGGCCAGGAACTCGCTGGGCAAAGATGCGTCGGTACGAATTAATGACTTTCACACCACAAAGGCCGAGACCGGGAGCTGGGAGAGGTCTGCGTGTGTGAAGAGGAGATTTGTGTGGGTGGAGAGAGCAGCCCCACCTGTGAGAGGAGATACATGTGGGTGGAGAGAGAGTGCTGCCGTACAGTGGGTCAGATGAGGAGACGGGACCATTGACTGACAGGTCTGACATTTTGAACAGCTCAGGAGTAAACAGGGCTTTGAGATAGAATAAACAATGACTGGCAAAGGCTGTTACGCAGCATGTGATTGGCTCCTTCCAGAGCACTGTGGTAGCCACACCCAGCCAATCAGAGTTCAGGAAGTAGAAGTTAAGCCATGTCAATGCGTGAGTGCTGCAGTCCCTGATTGGACGATCCCATCAGCAGACAGAAGCTGATCAGAGCCTTTGTCCTCTTTCACCTCATCCTCGACTACTATTGCACCACTCTAGATTACTGAATCACTCCCTCCCACAGATCTGCTAGAAGGGTGTGATGACGCCAGCCCTGCGTATCCCACCGCCACTCCAACAGTGCTGACGTGACTCCCTGCTACCTATTTTAACTCTTTATATAGTTCTCCAAGTGGGGGGGGGGGGTTTGCAATCATCTGGCACCTCTAGCTTTTACTCTGGGACGCATGAGTCATGACACGGCACGACAGGAGGGTTGATGAAGCCTAATTAACGATGAGGCGTGGCCACTCTCCGCCGCTGGGCTCTACCACGAAGAAGCCGAGCTCCTCTCTGCCTCCGCCGAGACTACTGACATTTCAGCTCCGCGGGCAAGACAACACAATCAATTCTCACTGGTGCCGAGAGCCTCTCGGTGGAGGGAAGCCTAAATCTTCCGTGTTGTCCTTTGTGTCAGAATGCGCTGATATGAAGGTGGAGAGAACGTCTGAAACTGGACAACAACGCCCGCTGCCCAAGAGGAACGCTCACCAGACGCACGGCGAGTCACAACGACTTCGTCATCACGCTACGTATTGACTTCCACTTTATGACGTGTTTGTAATTAGGCCGACACGAGCAGGAACAGAAATCGATACTGTATTGATTAAACGACTTGAACCGAACACGGAGCCCCAAGTGCTAAAGAATATCAGCAAACTGGCACAACATTAACCACAGACAACTCAATGGGCCTCAGTTGATGAAGCATTCTGCCTGTAAGAATAAAACTTGCAATGCACACAGTAGTTTGGTAGAACAGAAATCCAGAATGATCCTCATAGGACATTGATCAGACTTTGAGGAGAAGCCTCGGGTAGACCCAGTACGGCCTGGAGCGCCTCCTCTCTCGTGGTCTCTGCTCCTGTCTCGTGGCCACGTCTCTGCCTTTCCACCGAGAATCTTTAGCTTCACACTGCTAATTTCACACTCATTAATTAGGTTTTTAATTGGTAACCTTTGAGAGTCAGGTGGCAGTGTACAGAAAGACCTCTTCTCACTCTCTGTATCTCTCTCTGTATATCTCTCTCTCTGTATATCTCTCTCTCTGTATCGCGCACACACACACACACACACACACACACACACACACACACACACACACACACACACACACACACACACACACACACACACACACACACACACACGAAGGACTGAATATAGAGCTACTGCAGCTTTTATCTGTGGCTGAACCTCAAAGAGAGTCTCATCTTAACACAGTTCAACTCAACTCAACTCCACCCATCTCCACCCAACCCAACTCAACTCAACTCCACTCCTTAGAGCGTCATCTTACTCCACTGTGCTCTTAAAGAGACACTGATACACAGCTGTGTATATATCAACACATAAAATATACTAAACTACATACAGACTGAACCACAACATTTACACCATGCTCACGTTTCACCAGGTCAGTGGATTCACACGGCTGTGTTTCTGTCTGCTCCACCTACACACCCAACTAATAGCTCCACCCCACTAACAGCCCCACTGATGCCACCAATAGCCCCACCGTTCCCACTAACAGCCCCACTGATGCCACCAATAGCTCCACCGTTCCCACTAACAGCCCCACTGATGCCACCAATAGCCCCACCGTTCCCACTAACAGCCCCACTGATGCCACCAATAGCCCCACCGTTCCCACTAACAGCCCCACTGATGCCACCAATAGCCCCACCGTTCCCACTAACAGCCCCACTGATGCCACCAATAGCTCCACCGTTCCCACTAACAGCCCCACTGATGCCACCAATAGCCCCACCGTTCCCACTAACAGCCCCACTGATGCCACCAATAGCCCCACCGTTCCCACTAACAGCCCCACTGATGCCACCAATAGCCCCACCGTTCCCACTAACAGCCCCACTGATGCCACCAATAGCCCCACCGTTCCCACTAACAGCCCCACTGATGCCACCAATAGCCCCACCGTTCCCACTAACAGCCCCACTGATGCCACCAATAGCCCCACCGTTCCCACTAATAGCCCCACTGATGCCACCAATAGCCCCACCGTTCCCACTAACAGCCCCACTGATGCCACCAATAGCCCCACCGTTCCCACTAACAGCCCCACTGATCTCTGTTACATTCCTTTGTCTCCTGCGTGCACTGCGTCCGTGAACATCTCCGTGTGAAGGTGGCGTACCTGGGCGAGATGTCACAGCCTTGCTGCATGAACGCTCCCAGCGAGAACCAAAGGCTGTTGAAGATGCCGAACTCGTTGGACTGCTCCGGGCTCTGCTGGGCCTGGCCGGACCCGGCCTGACCCGACTGTCCGGGGGCCTGTGGGGGCTGAGAGGAGGCCGTGTCAGTGCCGTCCTCACCGTCGTCGGCGTGCCACTCGTACGGGCTGAAGCGGCTGACCAGGAACAGCACCACGCTCACGCCAATGTAGGCGAACACGATACACATCCAGATCTCGTAGGCCAGCGGGTCCAGGAAGGAGAACACGCCCGGCTTGGACTTGGTGGGCTTCTTGATCATGATGGAGATGCCCAGGCTCATGAAGGGCTTGGAGAAGTCAATCACCTCCTCACGCACCAGCGTGATGGTCAGCGGCGCTACGGCCACGTCGGCTTTCTGTTGACATGACAACAGCAATGACAAGCAGCTGTTGAGAAGTTCTGAGATGTTCCGCACTGCAGCCTTTAACACAGCCATGAAATCATTACGTTTTATTAACTTCCAACATTCCACTATTACACCCGTAACATGCTCTATATTCATAGACCCTTTAATACAAAATAAAGCCTTGATGAGATGCGCGTCCACTATATTTGAAATTAACTCCCTCTGACTCTCATATGTTGAGGCACTGCAGACGTCCATAACCACACTAAGCGCACCGGCACAGATAATGACCTGGAGATTAAATGGCAGTTTTCCTCAGTAAGTAAATGACGTCCTGAAACATCTCTCCAAATTCACTCCTCCCAAACTCCTCCCTCAGGAACACATTCAGTGGAATCACTGATACTCAGGAACTAATGAATGAAGTTCCTGGCCACACCATAAAATTATTAAACTCAGCCATTAAGACAGAGTAATAGCCGCTAATGATTATACTAGTGAACCTGCAGGCGCGTATTAAAGATGATTTAAAGGCGATAAGAAAATGGAAAAATAAAGTGGGTGCATAAAAGAGTCATACTTTAGTTCTAAATGAAACAACATAAGGCTAAAAACAAACTAATAAACTAATAACAAACTAGTAACAAAGTGTGTGAGGGCGACGTTTACCCCGTACACCAGCTCCCCCACCATCCCGTTCCACATCTTGGTGTCGGGATCACGTGCGCCGTATTTCCCGTCTGCCACGATCTTCAGCTTGTACTGGTATCCCACGTGCTTGGCGATCTCGGCCGCCAGCTCCACGCAGTAGCCCTCGTACTTGTCGTTCCCCACCAGCTGTTCGTGGTTCTTCTTCAACATCACGTAGGGAGACTCCTGGGCCACACACAGACGGGCAGTGTTACCACCCGCGCGTCATACCCGCAACACGCCACGCGGGGCGCTGCAGGCTGGACGATGGCCGCCAAACATTTTGGGGCAGCAGAAATAATGGTTGGTGGTGTTTGTGGAATCTGTGCATAGCGGAAATGAAGAGTTTGACGGAGCTGAGGTGAAACGGCGCTGTGGAAGCCTGCATCTCTGACGCCTTTATTTCAGTTGGTGAGGCCGGTTTGGCTTCATCAAGTAGCGCGACAAAAGGGCGGCTGGAACAGCGTGCGCCTGCTTGGGGACGCAGCGTGATTGTTATCGCTCAGAAAGACTGGCCACGCTACACCGAACGTGTTTCATTATTCCCTTAAAGCCCTGCAGCTTTCACAGTGCTACCCAGTAGCACTGAGAAAGAAAGAAAGAAAGAAAGAAAGGGGTGACAAAAAGATAATGAAAGGCAAAGAAAACAAACACATCAGAACATAGAAGAACATGAAGTGGGGTCCATCCTGCCTACGCATGAATCCCCAGAGTGCCCGCAACAATATTGCGATCTCTCTAGCCTAAAGGACCTCGTAGGACGCTGCGTGTTCCAGATTGTTCTACGTCCATTTGTAGCTAAGTGGTTGGCCTCCACCCTCCAACCCCACGTCCTCTCCATCACAGGTCTATTCCCTGCCTCCATCTCTGCTTTCCTGTCTGTCCCGAGGGCCGGCCTAACCGCTCTGCTGGGCCGGTCATGTTTGTGAGGTGGAGCGATGCCCCGTGAAGCCTCTGATGTGAGCAGTTTGCTGAAACATGCAGGACGCCTGAGGAGATCTGTGCACGTGGACGCAGGGAGAGAGGACAGAGGATGAAATAGAATTTTTGGGCTTCTGCTGGGAATTCAGTCAGAAGTGTCGTCTCGCTCGCAGGTCGTGTGCCACAACGGTCCCGCGTGATTATCGGCACGGTGGCCGTCTAGCAGGGGGCAAAATGCTCTCGCAGAGGGTCGCCTCGTGTTTCCAGATTTAGAAAACGACAGATAAACAACGCCCTCTTCTCACAGAACGACAGCGTGATCTTAGCACACAGACACTTTGAACTGTTTCCACAGCCTTTTCCTGCTCTCTAAATCCCTTGTGGGGGAGAGTGTGGGGGTGAGCGTGGGGTTGAGCGTGGGGGTGAGCGTGGGGGTGAGCGTGGGGGAGAGCGTGGGGGAGAGCGTGGGGGAGAGCGTGGGGGTGAGCGTGGGGGAGAGCGTGGGGGAGAGCGTGGGGGTGAGCGTGGGGGTGAGCGTGGGGGTGAGCGTGGGGGTGAGCTTGGGGGTGAGGCACAGGTGGCGTACCAGGATGGTCGTAACGATGTAGGTGCGGTTCTGGAGTCCGTACGTCCAGTTACTCCCAGACAGGTAGGGCGAGGTGCTCACAAACTTCTCCTCCTCATTCCAGTATCCCACCTAAAACAGAAGCAAAGCAGCGAGAAGAAATGACCGCGTGGCGTTGCAAACCCGCACACGGAACATCTGCGGGACACGTGACACCACGTTCACGACCCTCACGTTACTCTAAACCCTCAAATAAATGAACGGGTGGGGTGGTCCTGTAGTCTTCAGTACAGGAGGGAGTGTGCTTTCAGCAGGACGGTGTGCAGGACCATGCAGGACACTGCAGGACCGTGCAGGGTAGACACCAGCCTTACTCTCTTCGGCCCTGTGGCCTTCAGCTCCATCACGCTGACAGTGTAGTTGGTCCTGCGGCCCTTCTCGTTAAACTGGATGTGTCCTGTCAGACCTTCAATCCGAACCTGTGGGGAAAGAGCAGAGGGTTTAGTCAGACAGAGAAATAAAGAGTTTCTTTATATTTGTCCCACATTCTCTCTCTCTCTCTCTCTCTCTCTCTCTCTCTCTCTCTCTCTCTCCTCCCTCCCTCCCTCCTGGGAGGCATCATTCTCCCCTCAGGGTCTTTCTGTGAAATCCCCTGTGTCTTTAGGGGGTTAAGCAACCCAGCTGAGCATCAGGTTAAACAGTCCCGCCTCAGAGCTCCACTCTCACACAGTCCCGCCTCCGAGCCGATTGGCTCCACTCTCACACAGTCCCGCCTCCGAGCCGATTGGCTCCACTCTCACACAGTCCCGCCTCCGAGCCGATTGGCTCCACTCTAACAAAGTCCCGCCTCCTAACTCTGGCACCTCGTATATAATGTAGCTCAGATATATTTTTCCATTTAATGACTAAACATGAAAGGAATAAATTCAAAATTTGAAAGGAATTACTTTCTTTGTGGCTTATTAGATAAAGCACAAACCCCATCTCCACGCAGAGGTTTGGTGAGGCTCAGTTCACCACTGGACCCTAATACCTGTCAACTTGTATCCTCTGTGGTTGTATTTTATAGGTCACTGTCAGCACAGAGGCATAAAACTGCCTCAGGCCTGTAAAACAGTGAGGTGTTCTCTCTCCTGTATCTACCTGTAAATAAATCTTGTCATAAATTATTATGACCAACATAAAGGTTTATTGCCACCTGCATTTGTTCTCTACCCACCGTCACGTCCAATTGCGATGTTCTTTTTGCCCAATCAACATGAAGCTTATGAGACAGAAGATATACATAATTTGTTTCTCTGTGCCCTATTCCAGTCTCTCAGAATAGATTTGAATCTATGCCAGTCACGTGTGTAAGCTGATTTATGTGCAGGAGTGTATTCCTCTGTGTGTGTGCGCGCACACATGCATGTGTCTGTGGCCAGTTTGTATCTTTGCGTTTGCCCTAGTGAGCATGTGTGTGTGTGTGTGTGTGTGTGTGTGTGTGTGTGTGTGTGTGTGTGTGCGATGCCCTCAGGGCCAAGCACCTGCTGTAGGGCTCTCTGAATATCGATCCCTTGTCCCCAGGGGGCCGGAGGGTTGGCCAGACATTCACCAGCGTTGCCACGACGTGATATGTCAATCCTCTGGCGCCGAAGGTTCTGGAAGGCTGTGGACATCACTTTGACGCCGTCGTATGTGAGCGCTCCTGTGTACTGCAGAGAGGGTGTTAAACAGCACTGTGCATGCAGCATAACACACGTGTGTGCACGGAGGTTTACCCGTTACCAACACGGCACACACACACACACACACACACACACATCTAATGACTAGTTGGAAAAGTCATAAACATGAGAGTCATGGGGAAACCGGCAACCTGCTGAAGGCGGTTTGCTGTAGAACTGGTGTAGATGGGATTCACACTAACCCTGCTGGTGTAGAACTGGTGTAGATGGGATTCACTCTAACCCTGCTGGTGTAGAACTGGTGTAGATGGGATTCACACTAACCCTGCTGGTGTAGAACTGGTGTAGATGGGATTCACACTAAACCTGCAGGTGTAGAACTGGTGTAGATGGGATTCACACTAAAGCTGCTGGTGTAGAACTGGTGTAGATGGGATTCACACTTAACCTGCTGGTGTAGAACTGGTGTAGATGGGATTCACACTAACCCTGCTGGTGTAGAACTGGTGTAGATGGGATTCACACTAAACCTGCTGGTGTAGAACTGGTGTAGATGGGATCCACACTAACCCTGCTGGTGTAGAACTGGTGTAGATGGGATTCACTCTAACCCTGCTGGTGTAGAACTGGTGTAGATGTGCCTCACATGCTGCAGAATCATACACTAATGTTCTGGCTTCAGGCCGAGTAGAAGCAGGACAATTGGGAGGGGACGAGAGTTTATTGGACTGAGTGAGGGCCTCCAGACAGGAGGACAGAGACAAATAAATTTGAGTGACCGGCGAGCTATAATATACAGGAATCACTTTATTTAAATGACACACAAAATCCAAGAGGTATATAACAGACACACGCAAGCACCTCAAACCAAAATTTTGAGCAGTGTTGCCAACTCCTCAGTAAGGAAAGTAACTACTGCTTGTCCTAAAATTCGCTAGTAGTTGCTAAATGACGTTAGGACTACAAATGAAATTTGAACAATTGAACAACTTCTGTTGCATTTGAAATAGGCAGTCACTTCTCAAAAGACGTCATGACTAATGCTTTGTATAAATAAGTTTTACTTAAGTTATATAAATCTTTTTTTTTTGCCGTGTTGTTAAATGTTAGCATAAGAGTAGCAGTTAGCAGGAACAGCTATTCTACGTTCAACCCTCCTTTATCCGGGCTTGTTTATCTTTTCACAAAGAGACACACACTGTGGACGAGGTGAGTGATTGAGACTGTGTGAGTTAAATTCAGTGATTTCGTGTCACACTGAAGACGCATTTATATTTACATCTGGCTCTGAAAATACAGGGCGGGGTCAGTCAGCGGCGGCTTTGGGCATGCGCAGGTCATTTGCAGCATGGACATGTAGCGGTGTGGGTCTGCTCTGACTGTCAGATTGCATTGTGGGATGGGGCTCACAGTCGATAGTCGCTCAAAAAAAAGTAGCTAGATGGTCTGAAAAGTCGCTACGTTGGTAACACTGATCTAGAGTGAAAGAACATTTAGGAAACGGGAGGAGTGACCTCAACCGAAAAGGCAACACGTGTATCACCAGGCCAGAACCCTGAAGACAGAACACATGTACAGCAACAGGGATTCGAAGGTCGGAATAACTAGGAACTAAGTCAGCAGATTATATCGTAAAGAAAACAGTACGTGAACCCTAGACCAAATAAAGCAGCAACATTTAACGCATAACAGAAATCCGAGAAATACGGCGATTACTTAATACAGCACATAATACTACTAACTCAAGAGCCAAGATATAACCCAAACCAGACAGTTAAACACAAAACACATAACCAGATAAATTTGACCGAATCATATGAAGTGTGAGGAAGGAGGAACTAGTGGGAAAACACAGAACTCTGATACACACAACCATTAACTTGGCAGCGGGAAAAACCCAGCGAACATAGCGGTACCAACGAAACATAGACTTAAAAACCCCAAATGAAAGGGGGTTTAAATACTAATAATTACTACAACAAGAAAACAAAAATCAAATGACAGGAGTGGGCGGGGTCGTAGGCGACATGCCCCACCCACTCTAGATCTCTGCATAATGAACGTGAGCTTACCTTCAACGGCCTCTTGGAGTCCTTAGTGTCAAAGTCCATCCACTGTTGCGTGATTCGACTGATGTTCAGATCGGTGTAGTTCACGAGCTGGAAGCCGGTCACGTTGGCCTCTCCGTTCTTAAACTCAGTGAGGTCGGTGTCCAGAAACCCCTGGAAGAAACAGGAGAACAAAATTCCCATTCATATGGTAAACTCAGTCCAGCAGGAATCACAATGCGGTGAAATCGCAGGCACGCACACGAACGGAAACTTGTCGTGCATGGAAAAGCAGCTGGTAACCATCTAAAGACCTGGAGGAACATGAGGAATGCCTGAGCTCCCTCTTAACCCAGACGGAGGATATGCTGCCTTTGGTATAATGCGCATTCGTGCCCTTATGAGTATTGATGGGTTGATGTGCCGTTGGGGGGGGGACAGCGGTCAGACAGGAGGTCTTTCTGGAGCCGCGTAGAGTGCGGTGACGACGTTCGAGTCAGAGCTGGAGAAATGGCCAGACCGCTCGTCCAATCAACAAAGAAGCTAATCCCTCTCGTTCACTAGCAGTGGCTGATCCAGCAGAGCTCAGATCCTCCTGGGCAGAGACTCTGAAAGCCATGAGCTGCGAGAGGAAGTGGAAGATGGAGGAAACAATAGACGCCTGTTAGCAGAGGTCGGAGGGTCGCCTCTAGTCTCGCTGTTATTCTTAACTCAAGTGCCTCTTTGCAATCTAATCAGCCCTCCTGCTGGGCTCCTGAATGTGGTGACCTGGGACTCAGAGTTGAGTTCTTCACCTCTCCTCAGCGTCTAGTCTGAAGACCCCCGCCACAGCACTGAAGTGCCCAGGGCTCTTGTGAGAGCACCATGGCCCAGGGCACCACCGAGCAGCTGCTATGTAGTGTGACCTATACCAGTGGCTGAGAGTTGGAAAAGGCCAGGTGTGGGGTGTGTGGTCGGTGTCAGGGTGTGTGGGTTGGCGTCAGGGTGTGGGGTGTGTGGGTCGGTGTGAGGGTGTGAGGTGTGGGGGTTGGTGTCAGGGTGTGAGGTGTGGGGGTCGGTGTGAGGGTGTGGGCTAAGTGAACTGCTTGTGTACAATGGTTCTGTTTGAGGGTCAAAAGTACTCATGGCTCTCTCGATGGTGGAATGAGGTCCTTCAGGGTTCAACTGCCTCTACCTCAGTGTTCAACTGTCTCCAACACTGAAGTGCTAATACAATCCTCTTAGCCCTAGCTGGGGAATATTACTGTATAAAGTGATGAAGCATCCATTCCTCTCTGATCAACCTGACTGTTGCCCTCATCCCCCCGTCGCCGTGGTGTCCATGTCAGACGTGTGGTTCGTCTCTTCTGAGCCATGAACCTGGCTTTACTGGAGAAGTTTCTCCAAAGCCACACAGATGTTGGGGAACTGGGGAATTTACAGCGCTTAATGTAACGGCATAATTCTGTAAGCTCTCCTTAGGTTAAGAGAGTGTGCGTGTATTTTGTTTGTGTGTGTCACTGAGATATAAATATATCTGGAGCCCGTCATGGATTAGACTACTCATTGAACTCTGGGATATCTGCCTCATCACACAGCTGGTCTCGTACGGAAGCTGACGTCTTGGCAGTGAAGGGTGTGAGCGCTCATCCTCCAGTCGATCTGTGTGACTCCTCACGGTAATAAAATATACCACTCCTCGACTCACGGTTTAAACAAATATGACATTTCTTGGTAAAAAATATCCGACTTTTCATGGTAAAAATGTGACTTTTTGTGGATATAAATACAGTGAGGGCAGGAGTGTTTGGGCACTGTGAGTGTGTGACGTCTCAGTCAGGGTGATGGGGAAGTGAAGACATGGTCCTCTTAATGAACCACTATGTTTAGAAGACAGAGAGGATGAACTGCTTCTATCTGGAAGAGTTTAAAGGGGATTGTGTGTGTGTGTGTGTGTGTGTGTGTGTGTGTGTGTGTGT
>NC_135221.1:0-7500 GCF_052324685.1 Brachyhypopomus gauderio | reverse complement strand
AACGGAGACCCCAACATGAGCCCCACCATCCCCCCCCCCCCCCCCCCACTTGTGTGTGTCCGTGTGTGTGTGTATGTGTACTTGTGTGTGTACTTGCGTGTGTGTGTGTGTGTACTTGCGTGTGTGTGTGTGTGTGTGTGTGTGTGTACTTGTGTGTGTGTGTGTGTGTGTGTGTACTTGCGTGTGTGTGTGTGTGTCCGTGTGTGTGTGTGTGTGTGTACTTGTGTGTGTACTTGCGTGTGTGTGTGTGTACTTGCGTGTGTGTGTGTGTGTGTGTGTACTTGTGTGTGTGTGTGTGTACTTGTGTGTGTGTGTGTGTGTGTGTACTTGTGTGTGTGTGTGTGTGTGTGTACTTGTGTGTGTACTTGCGTGTGTGTGTGTGTGTGTACTTGCGTGTGTGTGTGTGTACTTGTGTGTGTGTGTGTGTGTGTGTACTTGTGTGTGTGTGTGTGTACTTGTGTGTGTGTGTGTGTGTACTTGTGTGTGTGTGTGTGTGTGTGTACTTGCGTGTGTGTGTGTGTACTTGTGTGTGTGTGTGTGTGTGTGTGTGTGTACTTGTGTGTGTGTGTGTGTGTGTACTTGTGTGTGTGTGTGTGTACTTGTGTGTGTGTGTGTGTGTGTACTTGCGTGTGTGTGTGTGTGTACTTGCGTGTGTGTGTGTGTGTGTGTGTGTGTGTGTACTTGCGTGTGTGTGTACTTGCGTGTGTGTGTGTGTGTGTGTGTGTGTGTACTTGCGTGTGTGTGTGTGTGTGTGTGTGTGTGTGTACTTGTGTGTGTGTGTACTTGTGTGTGTGTGTGTGTGTGCAGACATTAGTGTGTGTCAGGGCTGCTCCAGGCGTCTGAGCTCCTTGCTGTCTTTAGGCCGACATGGTGAGACCAGAGGGTCACGTGCACGACAGACCGTGACATCAGTTATTAACGGAGACCCCAACATGAGCCCCCCCCCCCCCTCACCGCTCCAGGCCTGGTCAACAGGACCTGGACCCCAGCACGCCCTGCTGGTCTGATGATGCACGCACCACTGGAGGAGAGGAGAGGAGAGGGGAGGCCCTCCTCAAAAAGACCTCACTGAGTGCTCTAACATCTTCAGAATATCTTAAAATAGCATCTGACAGAAAGAGTCAGCTGTTGTGTAACATAAAGAGCTATCCTCGGCTAACCCAGCTAAGGGGATGAAAAACAACACATGAAAATGAGCTTATTAACAAACTCTGACACATTTACATTGATGCAGAAGCTGAGATGTTGGTGATGCACTTTCCCTGGAAGAAGACCTAAAATAAACAAACCTCGCCACATGAAACAAGCCTCACCATATGAAAGATATGGCTGTTGTGCTTCTCTGATGGTTTTTCAGCGTGGTATCTGTGGCGTGATGGATGGTATCTGAGATTGCTCCAAATTATGATGGGAAAAGGAATCACTTCAACCTGCAGCTATAACCTGAACCAGGGAGGTGTCCATCAGGGCCAGGACAGAGTGCAGGTGTGTCCCACAGCCCAAGGCCCAGAGCTGGGACAGGAACAGGGGGACAGACCGCTGGAGGACGATGCACAGGCTTTAATTCCAGCAACGTCAAGCTCCCTTTCACTTCCTCCAGGTGACAGGGAACAGTGTTCTGTCATGGCCGTCTCCAAATGTCATCAGTGTGCCATTTATCTCTGCCTGTGCTTAATGGTGTCCTGGGGGGAAGGGGGGGTCGTACCTTGATTCGATAACTGTAGACACAGCCTCACCATGAGCATTCTGGGAGCTGTAGACATGGCCTCACAGTGAACACTCTCATATGCATTTGAAGTCGGATCTCCACACACGTGGATGCTACCCTCCTAACCACCTGATTGGAACAGGCAGCAGGTCATACCTGGCCCAGGTGTGTTCTCTGTGTTCTCTGGCAACATGTGCCAAGGCTGCTTCTACAAAGTGCCATTTAGTTGATTCACTGCACAAGACCAAGAAGGCATAATCACAGCCAGAACACGTGTCTCCCTGAGATGGACCACATGTCTCCCTGAGCCGGACCACACGTCTCCCTGAGATGGACCACACGTCTCCCTGAGATGGACCACACGTCTCCCTGAGATGTTTACCTTCCTCAGGATGGATGTGAGACGCTCCAGTTCACAGTCGATAACAATCTGTCCCTCCTTCCTCTTATCCAGGTCCTGAAAGACTTTGAGGAAGGACGTCTCCGTCATGGTCTCCACATTCACCGAGGTCACCAGCCAGTTCCGCTCTGCAGCTGTATCTAGAACCTTCTGCAGAACTGTCAGTCCTGTAACAGAAAGGAGTTCATTAGGAAGTTAATCACGAACAGCTGATGTTATATGTCGGTGTGTCTGCTGGGTTGAGTGTGAGTGTCGTCCACTACCCCACATCACGCAGTAGTTGATGTGGTCAGCAACTGACCACCGATGAAGGGCTTGAGATTGGCAAAGCTGAACTCTGTACGGCAGAGGATGATTATGAAGATAAAGGATGGGTTATGAAGATAAAGGGATGGGTTATGAAGATAAAGAATGGGTTATGAAGATAAGGGATGGGTTATGAAGGATGGGTTATGAAGATAAAGGATGGGTTATGAAGGATGGGTTATGAAGATAAAGGGATGGGTTATGAAGATAAAGGATGGGTTATGAAGATAAGGGATGGGTTATGAAGATAAAGGATGGATTATGAAGATAAGGGATGGGTTATGAAGGATGGGTTATGAAAATAAAGGATGGGTTATGAAGATAAAGGGATGGGTTATGAAGGATGGGTTATGAAGATAAAGGATGGGTTATGAAGATAAAGGATGGGTTATGAAGGATGGGTTATGAAGATAAAGGATGGGTTATGAAGATAAAGGATGGGTTATGAAGATAAGGGATGGGTTATGAAGGATGGGTTATGAAGATAAAGGATGGGTTATGAAGATAAAGGGATGGGTTATGAAGATAAAGGATGGGTTATGAAGGATGGGTTATGAAGATAAAGGATGGGTTATGAAGATAAAGGATGGGTTATGAAGATAAAGGATGGGTTATGAAGATAAAGGATGGGTTATGCACTTAACACAAGGGGTCCCACACAGGAGCTGTTTCTGCTAAATTGACCAGGGAATCTAATTCATCTTCGGGTCACCCTGTACTGTTAAGTCTCATTGCTGGATAATTAAATGCAGACAGGAAACTGGGTCTGATTACCAAGGCCATTGATTCCGTCATTATATTTACAGGCCCAGAGAGGTGCTGTATTCAGCCAGAACCAGACCAATACCAACCAGACCAATAGCAACCAGACCAATAGGAGTAATCAGAACACAGGCTGATATGGCTCTGATTACTGGGAGGGAAAAGGGAAAGCACTAATCAGACCTTAGATAATCAGACCTTAGATAATCAGACCTTTGATAATCAGACCTTTGATAATCAGACCTTAGATAATCAGCGTACGGTTCAATGCTGGTGCTGTCAACTCTACTTTTCTCAGCCGTGTGCAGACACAATCCACGACTCTCGTGAGCCAGTGACACAGGGCTCGTGACACAGCACACGTGAAAGAGTGTTAGTGACCCACCACTTGTAACACGGCACTTATGACAGCACTCGTGACACAGCACTCGTGACTAACACATCCAGGATGCAGAAAACGAAGGAAAACACTTGAATCTTCAAGTTCGTGATTCTATCATCTCCTTGAGTGACTCCGAGTGTGACATTAAGCTTTCTGCTGTCAAGAACGTCGTTTTCTCCTGAACATGCTTTGAACACCAACATACCAATAACACTGCAGCAGTATTAGACGCAGCACAACTACGTTCATGTCCAAGATTTCACAACCACATGTTTATGAAGCGCCTGGTGTGATATCGTCCATGTATGCTCAGTACTTCAGGACCACGGACAGCTCCTCACACGGCAGCCTGAGGGTCCAGTTTGGCCTGCTGGTTGCATGAGTGATTGCAAAGTCCACAATAAACAAACCAACAAACAAACAAACTCCCCAAAGCAAAACAAAGAAAAAAAAATTAAAAACAAATATACAGAGCCTCCCCTAAGCCCTGAGCTCTGCTAACATCCTAAGACTCTTCACAGATGGCAGCTGACGGGAGGGAAAAGTTATCATCTTCCTTCAAGCAGTTACACTGCAAAGACTTCTGGGACAGAGTAATAAGTCTCGATGGGCATTTACCCAGGATCGTTTATGAAAGGTTTAATAGACTTTTCAAGATTTTTTTTTTTAGTTTGGAGAAGCGCCCAAAATAGAAGTAAATACACTTGGACTTCAAAGCTTTTGCTTAACGCAACACAGGGACAACTGTTAAACCCAACCAACAGCTACAGTAAGAACACACCTGCTGCAATTTATTACACCAATCTTACAGCCTCTGGTGTGGGCAGAAGTAAATGTCTCATTTAACAGCAGGAACTGTAAAAGGGACCATCATGCAGAGATCAGAACACAGTGGCCGTTTCTGTAAACACATCACAAATCACAGTCATTTAAACCCAGACAGTCTCCTGCACATTTAATGTAGGACGATATGAAAAAGGAACACACCAGAGTCCCAAAGAAGGCGTCTCCGTGCTGTAGGGGACAGGGACACGCACTTGGTCCTGACTCAGTATGTCTGGGCTCAGACTCTCTGACTCTCAGTAATGGGGGGTGCAGAGGGGGCTTCCTGGTGAGCACACACACGTCCCGCCAAACGGAGCCCAGAGCACTGAGAGTCCATTCAGCACCAGCACCGACGTGCCACGCAGTCCCGCACCTAGTGTGACCCGATACTGCGGGGCAGGTGTAAACGCTCAGAAAGTGTGTGTATGGTAGAATGGAAGGATTCACTAGCTGAGATCTGGGGGAGGAGGGCAGGTCTGGGGGAGGAGGTCTGGGGGAGGAGGGGAGGTCTGGGGGAGGAGGGGAGGTCTGGGGGAGGAGGGCAGGTCTGGGGAGGGGAGGGGAGGTCTGGGGAGGGGAGGAGGTCTGGGGGAGGAGGGGAGGTCTGGGGAGGGGAGGAGGTCTGGGGGAGAAGGGCAGGGGAGGTCTGGGGGAGTAGGGGAGGTCTGGGGAGGGGAGGAGGTCTGGGGAGGGGAGGAGGTCTGGGGGAGGAGGGCAGGTCTGGGGAGGGGAGGAGGTCTGGGGGAGGAGGGGAGGTCTGGGGAGGGGAGGTCTGGGGGAGGAGGGGAGGTCTGGGGGAGGAGGGGAGGTCTGGGGGAGGGGAGGTCTGGGGGGAGGAGGGGAGAGTCCTGGTCGTGAAACTCAAATGCTCATGTAGAGAGCTGTACACGTTTCCTCTGCAAAGCCTCTGTAAAGAGTTTCAGTGCAGTGTGTACATGCATGAATGGCATAAACGAATATTTATGTTTCATCTCAGTTGTGAATGCGCCCACAGAGAATGGGCAACCCCAGAAGATATCACTGTATCAACCACAGAATGTAGCACCAAAATGTATTACAGGGCACCCGTTTCTACGCCCGACACTGACAAGATGTGGGTTAGCCTACAGAAGAGAGATAAACACACACTGCACAAGAAAATACTCTATGTGGTGACAGAATTTAAGTCTGTATCTTGCACACACATGCACACACACACACACACACACACACACACACACGCACAGGCCTCTACACAAACAAACATTTCCTTAAAAGGCTTAAAATAACCCCGTGGACAGTGCAGTGTCGTATCCAGGCAACAGCAGGCTGGTAATATGGATTCCTGCAATATGGTTCCACTCAGTCAGGGAGAGTTAATGGTCCTCCAGTTTCAACTAAGGGTCTTTGCAGCTTCCAGCAGATAAACCCATCAGCCAGACACCGTGGCCAGCACAGAGACATACATCAAAACCCCAGACGCCACGCCAGCCCTCACACAACCCTATTGTGAGTGCAGCACAATAACTGAGCTGACAGGGCAAGACAGTGAAAGAGTGAGAGAGAGAGAGACAGAGAGAGAGAGAGAGAGAGAGAGAGAGAGAGAGAGAGAGAGAGAGAGAGAGAGAGAGAGAGAGAGACAGAGACAGAGACAGAGACAGAGAGAGAGAGAGAGAGAGAGAGAGAGAGACAGGCGGTGGTAGACAGCACTTCTCGCTGGTTTTCTCCCCCTCCTCTTTAAAGAAGGCCCACTGCGTGCAGCCTGTGCAGCGTTCCAGTCGTGGTGTGCCGTGCCGACAGCCCACGACAGATGGCGCTATTATGAGGCCGCTGCAGCTGATTGGCCAGGGGGTTGCTGGGGGAACGGCACACCTGGTGCTGACAGGTGTGTCAGACTCCACTGTACGTAGAAGAGTGACGTGGAGCATCCAGCTACTTTTCTGGGGGAGTTGAGGTTGAGATTTTTCTTGCGTGGGGAAAACATTTTTGTTTGCGGAAAGATTTAGAAAAATGTGTGATTTAGAAGTGCTAAGAGATGAGGAGTGAGAATTCTGGGTGGGGGATTAGACTTCAGATTAATATTACACTTCTGGTTTAGATTAGAGTTCAGGTTTAAAATAGAGTTCAAGTTTAGATTGGACTTCTGTTTATATTTTAGAGTTCAGGTTTAGATTAGACTTCACATCCTCAGTGCTGCCTCATCTCCACACATTCTGGCAACAGCAATTCAGTGTCACCAAACAGCCAAAGCACAGATACATCAACAAGAGAGCAGAGAACAGTGTTCTCAACTGGCACTCACACACACACACGCACGCACGCACGCACACACGCACGCACGCACGCACACACACACACACACACACACACACACACACACACACACACACACACACACGCACACACGCACACACGCACACACGCACACACGCACACACGCACACACACACACACACACACACACACAACACACACACACACACACACACACACACGCTTTGCTGAGTCACAGTATCGCATTAGAATCAAACCTGTTCACCAATGCAGCGTGAGGAAAACTGCCGTGTTTAAGCCACAGGGCCACATGTGTGGCAACACGTGCAGCTCAGAGCTGCTGCCGTCATTCCCAGTGTCCGTGTCCCCTCCCAGTGTCCGCCCGAGTCCCCTCCCAGTGTCCACACGAGTCTCCTCCCAGTGTCCGTGTCCCCTCCCAGTGTCCGTGTCCCCTCCCAGTGTCCGCCCGAGTCCCCTCCCAGTGTCGTGTCCCCTCCCAGTGTCCGTGTCCCCTCCCAGTGTCCACACGAGTCCCCTCCCAGTGTCCACACGAGTCCCCTCCCAGTGTCCACACGAGTCCCCCTCCCAGTGTCCATGTCCCCTCCCAGTGTCCACACGTGTCCCCTCCCAGTGTCCGTGTCCCCTCCCAGTGTCCGTGTCCCCTCCCAGTGTCCACACGAGTCCCCTCCCAGTGTCCGTGTCCCCTCCCAGTGTCCACACGAGTCTCCTCCCAGTGTCCACACGAGTCCCCTCCAGTGTCCCATGTCCCCTCCCAGTGTCCACACGAGTCCCCTCCCAGTGTCCATGTCCCCTCCCAGTGTCCACACGTGTCCCCTCCCAGTGTCCGTGTCCCCTCCCATGTGT